>NC_141860.1:2842500-3142500 GCF_024713525.1 Acromyrmex echinatior | reverse complement strand
AGACGTTTATAAATGTATAAATGTTTATATATATATATATATATATATATATATATATGTATTAGGTGTTGGAATTAATTCGTAGCGTTTTTAATGAAAGAATGTTATTTATTTCACATGAGCATTAAAAAATACATTAATGAAAGTACTTCCCATCACTTGTAAAACGCTACGAATTAATTCCAACACCTAATAACAGATCAGGCATTTAAGATATTTGCATAGTGATTGATTCAATTTTCTTCATATATTCTACAGATCTTTATATAATCATAATAATCAAAATAAATTTCAGAGTGTGAGGAATATGCAAGAGAAATTATGGGTATAACTTTGGTAAGAACGCGTGATTCGGATGTGCCTAATAGAAGTTGCAGAACTTAACTATTAGTTATTCCATCGAATGCAATAATGGATTAGATAAAAATCACGAAATTTGAAAATACTTTTTGAGATTAATTCCATAGTGTTTTATGGATCTAGAATAAGAAAGTATAGAATTTTAAGAGTTACTAATTTTTTATATTTCAAACCTAATTGCATATGACGTATGTAATTGCAGATCTTAAAAAAATTTATAAGATTAATTTTACAATTATTTAAGGAGTTGATCAACAAAGTCTTATACATTGTATTTTTGCAGTCGTGCAAATGCCTTAAAAATAGGCACGACTAGATTGACGGACCAGAAAGGCGTCATTATTGCCATTAAACATGCGATAGTACATCCCAATTATAAACCACCCGCAATATATGCAGACATAGTTCTAATAGAGCTCATGAACTCTGTCACATTTAACACATTCACACAACCTGCCTGTCTTTATCAGCAATATGACACTGTGCCTCGAAAGGCTTGGATTACTGGCTGGGGACTCACCAGTTTCAATGGTAGGTAATTTAATAATTTCTTGTTCGAAAATTTGAAAACTGCACAATCGTAGAATTTGAAGAAATAGTAAAATGAATTTTAAAAGACGTCATTTAGTAAGAGTCTGCACTAGAATTTTTAATAGAGGCTCTTTATTATGAGTATGAAAGATTTTTATAAAGTAGAAGTACCGATTTAAATTAAATTATATGCTTTAGATGATAAGGGGAGTGACCAAGATATATTTGCATATTGATTCGTAATACCAGACTGGTTTGTCTTTTTTCTGTTTTGTCAGTATACCTTCTTATTTCATCAATTTTTGTGGAATAAGATACACTAACTGGTTTATCCGCCTCGACTAATTGCATCGGATATTCCGAATTGACCAATCAAACGTTGATCGAAGACGAACAGTGTTTACTTACTACTTTATTTTGTTCTCTGTACAATTAGAAAAGAGATATGTGATAGAGAGGGGGAGGTAAGGAGGGAGCGAAGGCAAAAGGAGGGAGGGAGAAGGGAAGGGGAGGAGAGAAAGAGAGAGAGAGAGAGAGAGAGAGAGAGAGAGAGAAAGAGAGAATCACAGATTCCACACTATTAATCCTTACAGCTTGTTTCTGTCGTTAGATTGCCTTGACATTAAATATTCGTGTGTATCTCTTACGCGTCTTTCTTTAATAATGAATCTTTGTTTTAGCCTAGTTGCAATCTTCATAATCCTTGATGTGGTTTCCGTTTGGTCCACAGGTAGGAAGAATTCACGATTGTTGTTTCAAGTGTTATTAATCATTAAGACTTTATTGTGTGAATCATTTTGCGTTGCTAAATACCATTATTGTGTTATCGTGATCGTTGTAGTGATTATTTATTGTATTACAGACTTTATTATTAAATCCAAAATCCGTACATAACAAATATATACAAAGAATGAATATTTGTTTCGATAGTGATATAAATTTTACATTAATTCTAATGATATCTGACTGTGATTCCATGAACTTTTGCAAACATATAAAATTTTTCATGCATAAATATGTATAAATATTCATAAATATTCATAAATGTGTATAATCATAAATGAAATATGTTCAAACGTGTTCATACATCTCTCCTTCTTTTGTAAAATTACTTTTTAGTATAATAAAAATAATAATGTGAAAATATCAAAAATAATTAAAGGAATAATTTTCGCATTGTATGTTTTAGAAAAAAAATAAGTTTTGGAAAATATAAAAAAAATTTGCTATACACAATTATGCATACTTTTATATATACAATAATTATACATAAGTAATTTTTTTACCTTTCTTCAAACTTCATTTTTTTAAAAATAAGTAGTATAAATAATGATCCTTTTAATTATTTTTAATGTGTTCACATTACTATTATTATTTCTATTATTCACTAAAAAGTAATTTTACAAAAAAAGGGGGGATATGTATGAATATGTATGGACATGTATTTCATATATGATTATACATATTTATGAATATTTGTGCATGTTTATACATATTTATACATATTCATGCATGAAAAATTTTTTATATAATATTATATATTAGGTAAGATAATGTTAACGAGATTATACATATATATACGTATAAAATAACATATACTTATGAAAATATCTAGCTGTATCAACTAAATATAAGCTTTACATGTATTTTAGATAATGATGGTTTTTTTGAAGAAGGAAAGGAACTCAAACAATATTCGATTGTTAATTCAGGCATTGCAACTCCATTGTTCTTTCCACCAATCGTTCATAAATCGTTTTAATATTCAAAACAATTTTTTCTTGCAATTATCAAACGGCAACTAGAAATTCATTCTTGCTAAATTGTATCACAATTATATATCACAAAACTGCCAACATAATATTTTCTAATAATAAATTTTAATATTTTTCCTAATAATTAATAATCCTAATAAGTAACAATCTCTTTTCGAACATTAAAATAAACCGATATATAAAGTTGACATGGAATCTTCTAATTCATTTGTTACACAAATCTTTATACACACCACTATCACATTATCGTATATTAACATATTTTACAATAATACCTCATGTATTAATATGTAATACGCCAGAATCTGATAATAATTTTATAATATCTTGTACTTGTACTTTTCCAAAAATTTATCTTTCAGTTTCACGCCTACTATCATTAGAGGATTTGATATCCCTTAAGATGAAGCCAGTGACATCAATATCAGAACTTAGTAAGTAAATTATGTATTTTAAGAATTTGTATAGGTAGAAAAAAAATTTACAGGAAATAAAAATCTAAAAGTATATGTATTTAAACGTTTATAAATAAATCATCACTTGAACGACTGATTGATTCTATTTCCTTATTATATATATATATATATATATATATATATATATATATATATTTCAACACATCTTTATGTAATTAACATAAATCACAATAACATCCATAAAATAAATTTCAGAGTGCGAGGAATATGTAGGCAAAATTGCGGGTACGTCTTTTATAACGTCTCTGACCGCTTCATCAGACGTGCGCAAGATAATTCATACCTGCGGGAGTATGAATCCTTTGGTGATTAATGGTACCGAGGCGCAAGCCAACGAGTTCCCTCACATGGTCGCTCTGGGGAAACGCAATGCCAATCAATTTGTCTTAATGTGCGGTGGCACGTTAATTTCACATAACTGGGTGATTTCCGCTGCGCATTGCACTCATGGAACAGAGTAAATTTTAGTATTTTTTTGCATTAAACTATATAAAGAATTCTGATGAAAAAGCTTTTTTTATTTTTCTGATAATCATTTTATTGAAAGTAACGATAAATCAGATAAAATTTCAAAATTTGACAATACTTTTTCAGATTAATGCTGTAGTATTTTTCAGCATATTATACATCTCGAGAAATTATGAAATTTTAAAAGTCTACTTGGTTTTGTAAGCAATATTAAACATCTTTATTTTAGGCATATATGAAACAATCAGTACTAGAAATTAAAAGGCTTATATTAGTCGAAGTTGGATTTTCATTGCTTAAATCCTTAAATAATTTTGTTTTGTTTTGTTAAAGTAATTTTGCTTATTTAAATTAAAATTTCTTTTATATGTTATTGACTTTTTGCCCTTCTTGTATACTACCTTTTATTAAATAATTCAATCTTGAATTACTATATATACTATATACTGTATATATATATATATATATATATATATATATATATATATATATATATATCATATTGTAGTCTTTCGAACTGCGCGCCGAATTATTTTTCCGGACTATAAACACGATTAAACTACTCTAGTAATTGCAAATTAAATTGATAAGCAATTTTAATAATTTGATGCTACAATCAGATATCATGTTATAATATGTTGAAAAACTGTTAATAAAAATTTATTGCGAAAAATATTATCTCGGCCGGGAGTCGAATCCAAATCTCTCTGTATTCCGTACGAGCATCCTAAGGCTTTAGACCACCGAGGCATTTTGTAGTTTAAATATATTAGAAATTGTAGACTTAGAATATAATTTACTTAATTTGACATCTTGCAATTATTTAATTAACAAAGCCAGTCTAAAACCGAAATCAAGCTATGCATTGAAGATTGAGATTGAAGATTGAAAGATTGAAATTTGACCAATCAAAACAATGGGAGCTAAAATTCTTTATCCTCATAGGTCAAATTTTAATCTTTAATCTTTAATCTCAATTATTAATGCGTAGTCTGATTCCTACCTTATGCATTGTATTTCTTTGCAGCGGCGGTGTAACTGATGCAAGAATAGGTTTTCACAGCTTGACAGATCAGAAAGGCATCATGAGTGTCATTAAAGATATAATAACTCATCCGGATTACAAACCACCTGCGATGTATGCGGACATTGCTCTATTACAGCTCATGACCCCCGTTACTTTTAGCACATCTGTACGACCTGCGTGTCTTTATCAACCTTTCGATACCGTACCCATACAGGCTTGGGTAAGCGGTTGGGGTGTCACCGAATACAGTAAGTAGTTCGGTAATTCCTCACAAATTTATCATGAAAGTCCTTAAATTGAAAGAAATAATCGTAAAGCTAAATGTTTTTGAAAATTTACATGTCTAAAAAGTTCTACATTTATTAAGAACTTACATGCAAGGGATTCTTAATAAATACAAAGCCCTTATCATTACAAAGGTTAAAAATTTTTATAAAGTAGGAGTACTGATTCATATTAAATTATGTACTTCAGGCGGAGAGGTGAGCGATCGATTACAAAAGGCTAAACTGAATCTGGTAGACAATCTGTCGTGTACAGTACGGCATAATAATTCCACAGCAATTCCATACGGTATCACACCAAGTATGATTTGTGCTGGCGATCCTAAGGGCAATTGGACAAGGGACACTTGTCAAGGAGATTCTGGTGGCCCTCTACAAATAGTCCATCCTAAAAGCGAATGCCTCTTCCAAGTGATTGGTATTACCAGTTTTGGTCAGGGTTGCGGGATGATCGACATACCCGGTGTTTATACTAGAGTGTCCCATTATCTTTCGTGGATCGAAAATATTGTCTGGTCACAAGAATAAAAATGTTCACGAACAGTATAAAAAAGTTCTTCATTAAATTAATTTGGCTAAAATAAGTCTTAAGAGAATTAGTTATTAGTTTTCAAATAAGTGAGACAAATCAATTAAAAACTGAGAAATTTAGCATTTGTATTGTAAATTTTTCCCTGCTCATTATTTTGTAGTGTCATAGTCATTTACTATATAAAAATAATTTTGCAATTTTAGCATACTGTATATGTTTTAATTATTGCTTTTGCGAAAATTATAGACAATTAACTGTATAGAGATGAACAGTTTGCGATGAACAGTTTGTTTTGATTAGAATATAAGTATAAGTAAATTAAGAAATTGCGAGGAAGTATGAATTATATGTAGAATAAGAAACTTTAATTTCATGTAACGATAATCGCGAGCTTCAAATTTATTTGGGTAAATGTTCCCTTTTACTCAGCCCTAAATGACCTCCGAGAGACCTTGACCTTGATCTTGACTCCCAAGAAAGTCAAGGTTTCAACCTTTTACATCGCTTGTTATTCATTAAAAAGTTATCAATGAAAACGTTTTTATGAATAGGACACTTTTTCAACACAATATACACATTCCAACATGAAGAATGTATAATATTTTATTCATTACTTGACGATATATCATTTAATGGATATAAAGAAGCCATTAATTTAAAAAATTACGGTATTTTGTATTAAAATCATATCGTTTTTTAAACATAAATTCTGCTAAATAATATTCGTAGTGTTCTCGTACATCATTTGCTTCATCGATTTCCACTATCACACAACCACCAAGCATAGTTTCTTGTCTCATCCATTGAGCTAATAACAAGAAAATAATAAAAAGTATAACAATCAAAATCGCTTTGCGTGGAAAGTCATGCACCAAGCAGAAGGGAGGTGAAGTGATACATGGTTAGGATTAAGTTATTATATATCCATGTGTGAATATATAATAAATAACCTAATCCTAATCAAACCATGGTACATAAATAGTTTATAAGATCTTCATAATTGTAAGTTAAATGAAAAAAATCGTGAAGCAATATCTTCGCTCTGTCAAATTAGACAAATGACTATTACAATTTATTTAAATAACAATGTCCCTATAACCGCATAATATTATTTGATATTAAATAATATTTTAGACATATTTTTAAAACATTAAATGTAACATTTTTTTAAATATTGTACTAAAATTATATATAATATTAAATATTCTCGAAATATTATAATGGAAGGTTATATATGTCCACTCCTGATAATATTGCATGATTATTAAAAGTAACATTATTTAATGATACTATAATATTGTATAAACATTAAAAAGTATTATAACAAAATTTACTTTAATTTGTGAAACTGTTACAATTGTTTAATATAAGTATACGTTTAAAGACTGAAAATAATTTTGACGCGCAATTGTAGAACTGGATACGTACATAAAATCATGCGAAAACGTTTTTTCAGCACAAGATGTAGATGATGATAAATTGATAAAAACTTTTTGTTATTTGTGAATTCAAATTGCACTAAATTAAGAATAATTAATATGTATAAATACTAAATATATCGTAATTAAATATCCGAAATTATAGAAAAGATTGTAAAACTTAGGTAGATCATATATTCGGTTTCCTTATTATTGAAATATTTTTACTTCTTTTATTTCTACTTCTTTGACGTTTATTCAAAGAGTTTTCCGTAACTCCCACATTTTTTAATAACCCTGTGTGTATACTACTATTTTTTGTTATATATATTTTTATTTTATATATATATATATATATATAAATATATATATATAAATTTTTATAACAAAATAAGTAAAGAGAATACTAATAAAAATCTCACTCTGTGATAATTTGGGCACAAAATATATAATATATTTGAACTGTTAGTTTGGAATTCTCATTCTTTGTCATTAACGTTACTCTTTGATCAACCTTGTAATACTCCAACCTCTTAACGAGGTATGGGATCAGAGCTGGGTTCCTATCAACTATCATTGCAGTAGTCGACCGCAATTCGCATGAAACTACGCGTCATCGTAATTTTCTATTATTGAGTTCTCTTATTGAGTATTCTTGTGTTTATGATATATCTTGTTCATCACATTGTAAGTTATATTATATTCGAAAATTAACTCATTTCATCCATTTTCTTTGAATATAATTAGTGCGGGATCTTTTAAAATTGATAGAAGATTGTCCAGTAAAATGTGTTATATGATAATCTTATTTTTTACAAAAAAAGGATAATAAGGTCCTATTGGCATGATATCTTCTTCTTACTGAAATTATTGTGCTGTCATTTCATTAACATTAATCTATTAGTTCCCAGCAAACACCAAAATGTATTGTACATATTAACTGTAATTTTCTATTCAACAATATAACTATAATATGACACGTGTATTATATTATAGTTATATTATTGAGTGGGAAATTACAATTAACGTGTATATTACACGTAACTTGGAGTTTACAGGATTAGTTTATTTTAATATCTAGAGTTTTTATTATTATACTTTTTCTATTAATTTTTATATTGTTGTCTATTGATGAGTGATACTGAATTAAATTATTTTTTTCTATCAAGACTTTTGTATCTTGTAAATTTTTGTGAAGTATACTTATTATTTTGTTTGCTTTAATCGATTATGTCAGAATCAGAGATTTCTCAATTGAATCAAATGCTTACGAACGAAGATAAAATGCAGTAGCCATTTTACATTTATTCTTGACGAATTATCGATACATATCATCATTTTTTTCTTTCTTTTTTCTTATTTTGTACAAGAATATTATCGGGCAAGAGCAGATTCTATGTTTTTGAAACAAATTTGGTTAATGTTCTAAATTTATAATCGACAATTAATAACATTAAATATTAAATTAAATTTTTTATTGATACATTATTAAAAACATTTTTTTTAATATACTAATCATATAACAATAACAAATTTGTATAATAATATCAATTTTATAATTGATTACTCGGAAAAAAGTATTTCATATAAATGCAATAATTGAATTTTTAAGCGAGATAGTGCGATTTAGGCACCTGTGCAATTTTGACAATTTTATTCTACAATGCTCTGTTGGAATCTTATAATTTAACTCTTAGTGTATAATTAATGATTGCTTGTTTCATCAAATCCAATTGAATTATCTATTGCAAAGATTACAACGTCGGTTATATCTTTGATGACCTCAGTACGTTATGAGAAGATAAGACTATATTCCCCATTTTAATCTCCCATACGCTCTCTCTCTTTGTTTCTCTTGTTCTTTTTGTTGTTTCTATTTATTATTTTATGTATCTATTCTATGTGCATTAGGAGGGAGAGATAGAGTAGGAAAAAGATATACACAGATTTCACCGTTGTTAATCAATAGTTACAACAGCTTATTTCTATCATCAAATGCCGTAGAATCTCGATATTCTTGTGTGATTCTTATACGTTTTTTTTTAGCGATGGATTTTCGTTTTGGTCTGGTTACAATCTTTCTTATCCTACTTGATGTGACCTTCGTTCGATCCACCGGTAAGAAAAATTCACGATTATTTTTCCAAATATTACTTATTGTTAGGAACTCCTGATAGTATTTTGCGTCATTATAATAAATATCGCATTATTGATAAGTGGTTGACGATGTTATTAAAGATAAAATTCCTGATCAGGGAATTCATCTCTAATTAGCATTGATCTTGAAATATATGGTCAAGATCATGACTTTGAATAACATTTCATTTTTAAGATTAGGACATCTGTGCTGTGTTGAAAATTTTCAATGACAAAAAATCTATCCACATAACTAAGCGTGCGATATTTTACGGTACCCGCACAAAATACCGCTACCATATTGTTACTGTTACTGCTACTGCTACTACCACGATGTATAGTAATTGTATGATAGCAATATATATAAAAAGTGTACATGATAATATACAGCGTATCAACACTGTACTTGTACCTGCATATTGTTTAGGTACAATGAGGAGCAAAAATAAGCTTGTACTTCATGTGTAATACATACGTTGGTGTAGATAAGCGCCCAGCAAACGAGAATGGATTAAAATGGATTGAAACTTCTTTCTATCCGAATGCGTATTTTAAATAGCGAATACTTTTTTTGGATTTAATTGAATTCAATCGGATTCAATTAGATTCAATTGAATGTAATTCGATTGAAAAACTGCATTTTCTATTCAAAATTTTGAACAGTATTCACAATGTATTGTGTGTGTTGTGTGTTTTGCACAGAAAAAGCTGATATTATTTTTAAATTGAAAGGCATAGAGATATGCTCCATGTAATTTCTATAAATGAATAAAAATGCGTTCAGGATTGAGAAGCATTCATTTTAACATTCGTGAATCAATATTTCTGAAAATCTGAATCCATTTCAATTCATTTCAATCCATTCTCGTATGCTGAGTGGCGCGCATCAACGTATCCCAGTTGTATAACTGTTATATTTCTGTAATGAAACGGAATATAACAGGTAATATAACGTGTTGATTATATGTAATGTACATGTTAGTTATAATTTCCTTCACTCACTGCAAATTACAGTTATATGTAAACAATAACTGTAACAATGTAATAAACGTTATATAACTTTTGCATACAGAGAAGATACAGAATAGTTATATAACGTATTGAAATGTTATATGACTATAATGTAAATAATTCCAATGTTATGTAATTGTTATATAATGAGTTATATTATGCGCGTAATCTTATTTATATATACTTTATTATAATAATCACACATAAAATGACATATAAGCTATATATTGTATGTATAAGTATTGCATAAGACCACTGGACTAACATCTTATATAAATCAATATGATATCTTTATGCTGAATGATCCAACTTTAAGCTATGCTTATGCAGCTTACGTCGTTTTATGTATGATAACCCTTGCGGACTTTTTGCAATAAACTATTATATATTATATTATAACTCCGTGTCATCAATTGGAATCACAAGAGCTACCAATGTGAAACGGGAAACATGGAGCGATATTTATAATTCGTTATCTTATTTTAAAGTTGTCTTAAATAATGTTTTAAGATGCTAATACAGTTCTTGGATTGACTTACATCTTAAAACTGTATTTAAGACAGTCTTAAATGCAAGAATCAACTATGAATATCGACCTGAGTCATGAAATTGTACTGAATCTTTTCTTATTTGACACACTTTATAATGTATTTTAAATTCTCTTTCTATAAAAAGAGAAATATAAAATGTGTTAAACAAGGAAAGATTCAGTTCCAATTTCACGACGCGAAACAGGTATTCATAGTAGATTCTTGCTTTTAAGTACAGTCTCAAAATGTTAATCCGAGGACTGTAGTTTTAATATATTGCCTCATATTTTTTAAATTGTGTTATTTTTAATGCAACAGAATGGTATGTAAATATAACACACGTTAAATGAGTTAGTGAGGAGAGAATTCTTTTTGCCGCTTACGTATTTTGTAATAACAAAACGAAATCCATTCCACACCTGAACCAACTCTTGCATACAGTGCAAAACGAAATCCTATAATTATATGGAATATGTTTTATTGTAAGCAGAGGGCGCTATGAAAACATTAGCCAATTATTTGATCAATTAAATGTTTTATTTATAATACTTCAGCCAATTCAAGCTAATTTAAAATCATTATTCATATTTATCTCTGGCAATACACAAATTCCTTCAATTGTTGAATGCAGGGGAATCATCAAGAGTTTGCAGTTTACCGAAGCAAACAAAAATTGTGATTGTTGGAGCAGGTGCAGCTGGTATTGCTGCTGCCTCCAGGTTGTTACAGAAAGGAGTAAACGATTTTGTAATATTGGAGGCCAATGATAGGATCGGTGGCAGAATAAATAGCAAAGACTTTGGTAAATAATAATATCCCAAATTAATCTTGGACAAATAAAATAATTTAATTTTTCATTTTATTTTTGATATTGAAATATAATAGTTTTCAATCTTATATTTTTTGAACTAGATATTTACAATCTTTAATGTATTTTAATATTTCAGGTGAAAATGTGGTAGATCTTGGTGCAGAGTGGGTCCATGGAGAATCTGGAAATGTAGTGTTTCAGCTTGCTTCTAAACATAATCTACTGAATTCATCCGCTTTTCTGCTCAATGTCAGTAAATATGAAGTTGTCACCATTAATGGTGAAATAATGCCCAACGAGGAAAGTACCAAGGCTCTAACGCTTTATTTTAATATTATGGATAAAATGGATAAGGAAGAATTAGAAAACGAAACAGGATCTTTAGGAGATTATTTTATAAGAAAGTAAGTTTTTGTTTTTTTTAACATTAAGAAATATATTTTCGTTTATGTCTGTATTATATACAGGATGTCTTAGATGACCGCAAAATATTTTATATATAGGTAGAGATAACTATATATAAATTAAATCAAAAAGTTTTACCTTTACCATTTTGCAATTTTCGAAACAGTTTACCAAATATTAATTTCAAAAGATCGTCGAATAAACGCGTATATATATATATATATATATATATATATATATATATATATATCTGTTCGGCCATACATGCGTCAAATGCATGCCCATCAAACGCACCCACATGGTGGGTGCATAACTATTATCTTAAGAAAATTGTTATAAATCGATTGCTTGCAGCTCGATTGCTTACATGCACTTTCGCGCATTAATACATGTCGTATTAATACAAATAGGCAATAATACATATAGACTAATGTGATTTCGTTTCAAAAATTTTTACTTGTGCGCAAAAGACTTGTAGGCAATCGAGCTGTAAGCAATAATTTTTGTGCGCAAGCGAACTGTTAGCAAAAGTAATGTGAGCAAATGATGCTGTAGGCAAAACGGGATCAATTACGAATTGTTTATTACAGAAGGATCTCGTTTGTTTATAAATCGATTGCCTACAGCATCATTTGCTCACATTACTTTTGCTGACAGTTCTTGCTGACTGTTCAATATAATCAAGCAGCAATATAATCATCTTTTATATCAGCAAATAAATATCTACATCAGATATTTAGCAGCAAATATACTATAAACATTTTTATCAGGTGTATATCATCATAGTGCATTTGATAACTGAAACAAAGGCAAAATTAATAAAAGCAATTGTATAATTGTACATTCTATATATTTTCGTATTAATTGTAAATGAATATAAGCAATATTTCATCATAAACTGTATTTATGTGTTAAAGATTTACAGAGTTGAGTATTAATATTAACCACCGTTACATTATCATTACAACATTTTTAAGGCAACAAATATAATCCCTTTTACTTTTTACATAATACATATATAATACATGGAACATGCATAAGCAAAGTTTCAAAAGAAATTTTGTTATGATTGTGATTAATCACAATCGCCACTTAGAGATAACCATGTTTGTGAATAATCACAACCGTTACTTATAGATTTCGTTATAGATTTCGTGTTGAGATTGAGGTCAATTAAGTTGAAATCACAGTTTATATAAATAGACTGTAATAACTGTATTTTTACATAAATTTACGCGATACTGTCAGACAGGATGCACATGTAAACTAAAATAAGGACAGCTGGGAAGGATCAGGTTCATCTTTTTCTGTCATACACCAAGCAGAATAACAAGCCACGATAACATCAAAATGATATTAAAATCAATCGGATATGATTGAAAAATGATTTTTAATGAAAATTTTGGAGTCATCATAATGACTTGTTGTTCTGCTTGGGATTGAGTCAGCAGTCTAGTTATAGAAGTCTATGGTTGAAATACTATGTATTGATACAAAATTAATATTAATATTAATATTTTGATAAAATATGTTAGGGTACTATAAATATATGAATCATTACTATATTAATGTTCTAGATATTATAAAGCTTTTGACGAAAAGCCTTTCATGAATCGTACTAGAGTTGCTGAATATTTATCCTTGATAGAAAAGATGCAAAATTCTGCAGATTGCAGCGACACATGGTTTGACGTTTCTGTGAAACTTTTTATAGACTATTGGGAATGCGAAGGAGACCTTACGTTAAATTGGAAAGGACGTGGTTATAAAACAATTTTTGATGTACTATTGGTAAAAAATCATCTAAATTATTTAATGATATACTAGAAACGCGATGTATAAAAGTATTTTCAATAACATTTCATTTTACATAACAATAAAATGTAAAATGTATTCTATTAAAAAATAGTGATCGTTACTTAAAATTAAATTAATCAAGTATAAAATAAATAATCTTAAATCTTACAGGATTGTGAGAAACACAATCTATAGAAATCAATGCCTTAAACTAATTAGTCTAATTGGATATTAAGAGTTTGTATGTTTCTGCATGAAAGTATATATTACGTATATAGTTCTTTAAAATTCGCACCAATATGATTTTTCGGTCTTGAAACGCAAACTCTACTAAACTATCGCAGTAATATATATGAGTTAAATTGACTAGTAATTTAACATTTTGATTGCGTTTCAAGATCGAAAAGTCATTCTAAAGGACTATATACGTAGTATATAAATTCAGAAAATCATACAAGCATCTAAGAATTAGTTAGACCATTTAGACATTGATTGTGTTTTTACAAAATAAATATTTAATTTATTTATAGGATATTTTAATACATCTTAATCAAGTAATATAATTAATACCTTATCTATTATTTTTTCTAATCAAATGTATGTATTCATTTTATCAGCAAAAGATTCCAAATTCAGAGGAACGTTTGCCAGTAATGGAAAAAATAGAGTTCGAAAAAGTTGTGGCAACTATCAATTATAGCTCGGGCGAGAATGTGACAGTGACTACCAGAGATGGATGCGAGTATTTCGCATCGCATGTTATATTTACTGGATCACTAGGTGTTCTGAAGGAGAAACATTCTTCTATGTTCGTACCACCTTTACCGCAGAAGAAACAACGTGCGATAGAGGTATTTTTAACAGTATAATATTGTAATAGGAAAATGTTATACATTACATGTTTAATCCTGATAACAAATTTGTCATGTATGAATATGTATAAATATATATAAACATGTATGAATATTTATAATATACATAATTTTATACATGAAATATGTCCATACATTTATATATATTTCTTTCTTTCTTTTGTAAAATTACTATATGATGTAACAGAAATAATAATACTAATGTAAAAACATTAAAAATAATTAAAAAGGTAATTTTCGCACTACTTGTTTTAGAAAAAGTTTAAAGAAATGTAAAAAAATTATTTATGTATAATTATATACAGAATTATGAATAATTGTGTATGAGCAATTTTTTTTATATTCTTCGAAATTTATCTTTTTCTAAAGCGAACAATATAAAAAATAATCCTTTTAATTATTTTTATGTTTTCACATTAGTATTATTATTTCTATTATACTAAAAAGTAATTTTATAAAAGAAAAAGAGATGTATGGACATATTTCAAATATAATTATACATGTTTATAAATATTTATACGTGTTTATGTATGTTTATATACAGGGCGTCCCGTAAGTTTTTGCCAACCGCTTTTGTGAAGATAGAGCGAAAAGTCCTCTATCATTTTGCAATTTTCGCAATAGTAGTTAACAAGATTATTAATTACTAAAAATTGCCGAATATTGGTCTTGAATAATTTTTTTACTCAAATACTATCAATTTTATAGAAAAACTGCAAGAGATAAAAATCATTTATTTTTTTCTCATAGAACTCTAAGAATTTTTTTAGAATTTTTTATCAACTTTTTAGTACTGCATTTTCTTATTTTTACCAACATGAGAAAATACGGTATTAAAAAATTTTGAAAAAATTCTCAGAACTTTATATGAAGAAAATAAACAATTTTTATCTCTCGCTGTTTTTCTGTTGATAGTATTTGAGACAAAATTTATTGAAAACTAATATTCAGATTTTTATTAATATCTCGTTAATCGTTGTGAAAATTGCAAAATGCTACAGAACTTTTTAATTCAGTTTAGTTCGCTCTATCTATACAAAAGCGGTACAAAAACTTATGAGACATCCTGTATATTTATATTAATCATGCATGAAAAAATTTTTATTTTTTTTAATTTTATGAAAAAAATATTACTTTTAACGTCATTATTTTGCCATCAGGGATTAAATATTGGAACAGCGAACAAGATTTTTCTCGAATTTCCACACAGATGGTGGCCGGAAGACAAAACCACTTTTAATTTTATCTGGTCGGAAAAAGATAAGAAAGAATTCTTGCAAACTCATGGTCAAGTAAATAAACATTCGAAGTTTTATTTAAACTAAAAAGATTCTAGCAAATAATAATTTGTTATTAAAAATAAATTTTGACGATTTTTTGTCTTTACGGTCCTTCCGTTACTTAATCTTGTCAAATATGTTTATTTTAGAATAGCGAGTGGCTCTGCGATGTGTTCATGTTTGTTACTGTTGCTTATCAGCCAAATCTCTTATGTGCTTGGATAACTGGAAAAAACGCAAGATATATCGAAACTTTATCGGATACTGATGTATTTGATGGATTATATTTATTGTTGAAAGAGGCATTTGAAAGTCATGATAACGTTACAAAACCGACAAGAATATTAAGGTAATTTGCTACTGGAATGAGAGAAAAATAATTAGATCTGATACTATTTTTTTTTTTTTACACTTTTAGGTCTAAATGGTATACCAATGAACATTTTCGAGGCTCATACAGTTTTCATAGCATGCTTTCCGAGCAAATGAATGTAACATCGAGAGATCTGGCAGAGCCGATTATGACTGGAAATAAACCTGTATGTATTCTCAAAATAAAAATATTATAAGTATGATAAAAGTAAACATCATTTTTAATTATTATGCAAATTATTGTTTGGAACATCATATCATAATATCTAAATTTTTTTATTTTTAGTTCATTACTTATTTTTAATTTATGTTTACTACTGAATTGTGTTGCAAAAGACATTCTATTGACATTGATGAAATGATTAGGTAATTCTTTTCGCTGGAGAAGCCACGCATGATCATTATTATTCTACTGTACACGGAGGCGTGGAAACTGGTTTCCGCGAAGCTGATAGACTAATCGATTTTGAAAGGTAAAATAATTTTAATAAAACTTATTTTTCAAATTATAAATTTAAAATTTTTTTCAATTTAATAATTTAATTAAGATTGAATGAAAAAGGAAGTAATTCATTAAATAAAACTTAATTTATTAGCATATATAATTATGTATAATGCATAATGCATTGTAGATTAATTCGTTTCATTTATTTTTGCTGTTATTGCATCATTTCGTTTGCATTGTATTATATTAATAATTATTATAATATGTCCAATGTCCAACTTAATATGTACACAGAGAGAACTTTTTCTTAGAATTTACTCTGAAATTATGACAATCATGGGACTGATTGTATTTCGAAGAATTTTAATGTAAATCTCTCTCATTAATAAAACTACAATAAAGTACAAAATAAGTTTAATTAATTTTATTAAAGTGCATGGTAAAAATGTTTAAAATATTGTATTGTACCATAACTATCATATTTTCAGGGTAAATTTTAAAAGAAAATTCTCTCCGTGTATTATTCGATTCTATAGTTGAATTATATAGATTTCATTTTATACGAAATTATTTAATAAAAGTAAAGGATTCGTTGCTTATTTATTGTTACTTTTAAACATATCGGCTCAAATTTTGTACAAATAATTTTATAATCATATTTATCTGATTACTTTTTCTTAGGCAATTAGACTCTCATCTCTAATTACATCTTCTATAGATGATTATCACTTTTATAATGAATGGATTACGGAAAACTAGAAATATGTTTTCATATTTGTAATATTCGCAATAGACGAATATATTTAAAGTATGAGCAACTACACTATTTGTTGTAAACATTGAATAAAAATGCATTGTACATTATGATAATATAAATTTTAATATACTTTATATGTAAACTGATGTAAAATTCAGAAAAATGTATAATACGAAATACATAACGTTAACATTAAGAGAAATAATATTTATATTTGTTATTATTTATTTATTGTGTGTATTATTTATTGTTCATTTAGTATTATATTAAATATTATATTATTATTAAATCGAGAATATGCTTAAATAAAATTTATTTATACATATAAATGATGTAGATATTTAAATATGAAATTTATTTATATGTAGTTCTAATTTATTCCAAATTTTTTGTATAATAAGGCATTTATATTCTGTTTATTAAAAAATCAAGGATAAAATGGTGCATACAAACGTTAAGAACGTTAAATGGATACATAGCGCATCCTGTATGTATTTCATGTGCGATGGACTTAATAGCTTCCCCTTCCTTTGCTCTCTTTTGAAGTATGTACCAAAAAGAATATATTCCAGACACGTTTGAAACCTGGCTAAACGTTCTTAAAAAAAAAGAGTACAAGTTCGAAAAGGACCGGACATCTCATCTTATTTGCAGTAACTTATTATTTATATAATGAAGTTACAGTTAGAATTATCTTTCTCAGTAATTGTAACAAACTTCGTTTCTTTTTTTCATTTATATCTCTGTATACCTTATTTTTTGCAATTTGTAATTATAGAAATTAATATTTAATTCATGATATTTAGTAATGAATACAAACGAAGTTATTTTAATGTATTTATTTTTCTGTGATTGAACCTTTTTTATATCATACAGTTATATTTACATCAAACTGTAAAAATGATTATTTTGAGTGTTTTCAGCTTTAAAATTTATTTTGTTTTTGATTCAATATAATTTTATTTTTTTAAGGTATATTAATTTGAAAACAGTCATATCGTATTTTGTCAATTGTATATTATATTTTATTTAATGTGATCAGATTATACAGTACATTAATAAATGTAAATACAAATGAACTTACTTCCACATAATACAGAATTAAGGGGTTAGGCCACAATAGAATTTTTGAAAATTCTATCTTTTTTTTTGCTCAAATGATACTTTAGGGTCTTAGAAATAAGATACAAAATGTTTCATAGATAGGAAAAATTTGTAACAGCTCATTAAGAGGATTCTGCCGAGGCACTTCTCAGCGCACGTAAAGTGCCTTGAGAATCTTTGACGCGTCCGACCCTATTATGCTTGTATTTTTGTGAATAAAGATCCCCCTAAAGAGGGGAAATTAATTATCAGTTGAAAGAAATTTTAATGTAGTTTTCTGTGCTCATAAAGGGCACAAGAAAACATATTTCGTGTACAGCATTTAATTCGTCTTCGAAATTTGAACGCAACTGTTTGGAATTCAGCTTCGAAATCTGTCTAGCGGACAAATCCTCGACATATTACTGTGTGTGTCTACAACAATGGCTTAACTAGTATTATGAGGATTATGGAAGTGTTGGACATCACAATTGGGATAATTTCTGCACGGAGGCTGACAAGCGACGAATAATAGCTGAGGAACGATCGCTGACTTCAGCTGCAAAAGAGATTCGATTATCTCTGAAATCGTTCAGAAGGGAAGAAGAGGAGGAGAACTTAAATTCAGAAGGGAAATTGTATGGTCCAGACATCTCAGACTTAAAGTAAATAAAAAATTCCTATATTTAAACACTAATTGAAACTTTAAACGCGTTTTTCTCGAAACGGTATTTTTCAAATCGGGCGAAAGGATAACTCGATCAAATCTTTATCGATTCAATTGAAATTTTAACTGCAGCTTTAAAACGATATTTTACATAGAAGTATATAAGGAATTTTAATTTTATTGTAAACTTTTTTGTTATAAACAATTTTCTCATCATTTTTTTGCCCCCCAAAAAAAATATTTTTTCATTTGTACGTCATTTTTGGAAAAAAAAAGAAATTTCCCTACTTCTATAGAAAAACATGACTAGATTATAAAAATTTTTGGATTTTTCTTAATAGGTTAAAAATTATGGGAGAAACTCTTTCGCCCGTGTGACAATATCAAAATGGAAGGCCTCTACAAATGGATGCGTATCTTCGTCACTTTTTATTAAAAAAAATATATATATATTTATATATCAATATTTAAACTGTAAAAGGGCAACGAAGTTCACTTGAATTTTCTTTCTTGAATTTCATATATTCATAAATTCTTGTCAAAGATAGACTGTTTTTTTGCGCTACTGTGGCCTAATCCTTAAGATAGAATAAAACATCTTCTTCATGTCCCGTATAGCACAGAAACTTGTAGCAACAATGCTGCAACATTTCATCGTCGCATATTGCAATTCAAGACGTTGCAAGAGACATTGTGAAGACTTCTTTTTGCAATATTATTTCAGCAATGTTGCAGCAGTATTTTAAAAATATTTACAGTAAAAGACAAAAATTGACACAAGAGTCATCCTATCCTTATTCAATAATCAGTAAAAAATAAATGACTCTTGTATTGATTTGTGTCTCTGTTAGAAAGCTCGCTTTGAGTGTTAAGACTTGTATATATCGATTTGTGTATAATCTAATAAAGTAAGAATCTGAACATAATGGAAAAATAGGAATTAATGATCACCTTTACACGGCACACTTAATTGGGTTTAATAACATCTAGTTATGAAACTGATCAATCGTAGCTATATTCCTCTGAAAAATGAAATGACTGGTTTTTAACTACAAATATTATTACCCGATTAATGCCCATAAACATAGATTAATTTTAATCTTGGTTCAATTTATCTTCGTCTTTTTCTAGTTCTGAAGAGTAGAAAAAGACGAAGAGAGTTGAACCGAGATTAAAGTTAATGGAAACGGACATAAGAAATATAGTCAATGTCTGCAATATTACTGTATTACAATGTTTCTGCAATATTACTCCACTGTGCGCAAAACCTAATATTGAATATATATTATGTTGTAATATTGTTGCAATGTTACTAAAATATTGCAATATTTCGCAATATTTTTACAATCTTGCAATGAAATATTTCTGTAATTTTTCTGTGTTGTACGGGATATTACA
This sequence comes from Acromyrmex echinatior, assembly GCF_024713525.1. Taxonomy (NCBI): domain Eukaryota; kingdom Metazoa; phylum Arthropoda; class Insecta; order Hymenoptera; family Formicidae; genus Acromyrmex; species Acromyrmex echinatior. The sequence goes on along the minus strand of NC_141860.1, from coordinate 3,122,065 downwards.
TGGGAAAAGATCAATATTTAAATCGTTATATTTTATAAAAATCATAACGAAGCAAAACAAGATAAATTAAAAAGTTGAAAGTTGATAATTTGTAGTGTGGCATTAATAAAAATTCGATAAAAAATTCGTCAATGCTGCAATGTTAGGAAAACGGTCAAAGTAATATAATATGTTATGTAATGTTACAGTATTTGAGATTGCAGAAAAGTTTGAACATTGTTAGCAATGTTCGTTCAATGTTCATTCAGTTTCGAAATAGTAAATTCAATTGTTAATAAATGTACTTGCTTTATACATAATGACTTAATTAATCTTGTTATGTGAATTAGATAATTTTACATATTCTGCCGAATTTGCATCGGGAAGATTGTTCACAATATGATTCACTGAAATTGAAGCGCTTAGTGTGAATCTATATTGAGATACAAGTAATGACAAAAATTTGATAAAGTGATGAAATATTTGGCATTTAACATAACCTGTACTCGACAATCATATATATATGACAGCTATTTCTTTTAACAATTGTTATGGATTTAAATATATCATCATTATAAGAATTTTCCCGGCAAAAAGAATTTAACAGAATTCTACAAGAAATAAAGGTATACGGAAAACTTAAAAAAATAAACAATATCAAATATTGAATCTCATTCGACCGTACATGAAAATATAATCAATAGAATTTTTTACGGTCCTAGCTGGACCTTAAGTGCCTTGTATTATGCTATAATTCTGTGTCAATTTATATACATATATGTATATGTAGTTCTTCACACTGCGCACCAAAATGATTTTTTAGTCTTGAAACGCAAACTCTATTAAACACTATTAAACTGTAGTAATATCACGAGTTAAATTAATTTATACTAGTAATTTAAGCAATTTGATGCTTTTTCCCAGAAAAAGAAAGCTTAGAATGATTTTAAAATAATGCTAAGTGATATATAAAATCTGTAAGTAATTAATTCTCATTGTGAAAAATATCTCGCAAAGAGTCGAATGTCTTGAATTTCCTGCGATCATCTTTTAGATTATTTTTTACAAAAGAATTAATTATTTATAGATGTTAATATGTCACATCAGTTATTATTGAGATCACTCTAACATGTGAAAAAGATCTGATTGTTAAATTGCTAGTCAAATTAACTCGTGATATTGCGATAGTTTAATAGAGTTTGCGTTTCAAGACTGAAAAATCATTTCGGCACGCAGTTTAATGAACTGCATAGTATACAAATTCAAATAGAATTATACAAGTATAGATTCAGTTAAGATCGTTAAAAGCATTTATTCCTATTTTGCGTTCTTAAAAAATAACTGCCAAAGTCTACGAAACTTTTCTGAATTCGAAAAATGCTACAAAAACTTAGAATAGTGCTAAAATTGCAAAATTTGTAGATTTTTATACTTCGCAGTTTTCCATATACTTCTCGGTAAAATTACGTAGAACTATAAATAATATTCTACATATTTATAAATTTAAATAAACTACAGCAGACTAAGTACAAGAATATGTTAAAATTAGAATATTTATTTTCGTAGTTTTTCAGTGAGACTCATAATTTAAAAAACTACACACCAAATTATAATTATCAACCTTACAACAAACGATTTTTCTTGTTGGCTACGTTTAGAAATACCCGAGTACCCTCGTGTACCATTTTGTTCTTGTTTAACACAGGGTTAACAATGTTTAATAAAATTAGTAAGAATAAAAAAATGATACACACGCGGATAACATTATATCAATCTTTGATATACATGGAGAATATACGTACTTGTGTGTGTGTGTGTGTGTGTATGTGTGTGTGAGAATTCGTTTTAAATGTCCTTTTAAACCTATTGTACATATGTACATAATTAATGTTGCTTTACATTCTTTGCATGCTGTCTGTGTCGTTTTTCACTATAAAATAGCTTTAAACTCAATGTATTTAACTTCTTTCTTCTTTTCTTCTATTACTTTATCTGGATGTGCCTCTAAGTGCTTATGTAAAATATTTAGTGGCTAATACATAATTTTTTATTACATTGATTGCATATTGCTTTATTACTTTTTGTTGATTGTGTGCAATGTTCACGTATCCAGTAACTAATTGAGATCAAATTGTCTGCTGTTTCCCTGAACAAAATAATTTCTGTTTGTATACTAAGTCTATTTATTAGAAAAGTAATTGATGAAACAATAAAAAAATGTTTCATATAATAGATAGAATATACATATTTGTATAGAAAATTTCGTGTTAAATTCAAAAGATGTATTTATATGTATTGTAGATAATGCAAAGCAATTATAATTACTCGTTAAATGCTCCTGTTTTTTCCATACATTTGTGCAAATCCTTATTTAAATTTGTTGAGTTAGATGAAGCTTTTTGATGTTTTACTTTCTTAGAATTATATCTTATCGTTTGCATCTATGTCACGATCTGAAGAGCTGTCACTAATTATTACGCAATCAGAATTTGGACCTGATATTCTACAATTATATAAAGATTTTAAAAAAGTGGTAAAAAATACTGTAGAGATATTATTCCAAATTATGCACACTACTCTACTATATGGAAGTATTAAGAATTATCATTTTTTAGAATCTCATTATTCGAACATTTAAAAGCAATCAGGATTGTAGTCAAGTAAATTTAAATATTTTACAAATCTGACTTCTATCTATTCTTCGATTAAAATTATTAATGGTCAAATATTTCTGGTTCTTTTTATGCGTGGTGATAGTAAATTTGAGTTCTTGAATAGACTTTGTGTACTCAATAAAACTATAGATTACGTTTGTACATATACAAGTATAAAAGCGTTTTTATATTTGACAAGACGCATGGAAAGCACGTTAAATACATTTTTTTATGTATGATTACGTTGTCTATGTTATATTTACGTGCTTAGTTAATATAGATTATTTTATTACTGTCAATTTTACATATTTCTCTGAATTTATTATTTTTCTAATATATTATGGAGTGTACTTACTTATGATGTATTATTAAATGCTCTTTTAAATGAATTGTATGTCCATAGATAATTGTTGCTTTGCAATGTTTGCATATTGCCTCTTTACAACATTTTTCGGTAAAATGATCCCAAATCCAACAAAATTTAACATCGTTCTTATTTTTTGCTGTTAATTTGTCTGGATGTGCCACTACCAAATGTCTATGTAAAAGATCTAAGCAATAAATACACATTATCAATGTTTTATTACAAAGATTGCATTGTAATAAAGATGTTGTTAATTTTGTGTAATGTCTACGTATCCAGTGACGAACTGGAATTACATTATCTTCTGCTTCCCTGAAAAAATAATTTCTGATTGGCTGTACATATTATAGAGGTAATTGTTGAAGCAATAATTAAATGTTTCATGTAGTAAGTACATTATATTTGTAGGAAATTTAAGATTTAATTCATAAGATCTATTTATATATATATATATATATATATATATATATATATATATATATATATGTATATATTGTAATTAACGCAAAGCGATTATAGTTACTCATTAAGTGCTTTTGCTTCTTTTGTACATTCATTCAAATTGTTAGCTAGGTTTGATGAGTTAGGTAAATCTTCTTGATTTGCATTTCTTAAAGTTATATCCTTGTTTGCATCGCTATATGAAGTGCTTTCGTCATGTATTATGATATATGAATTCGGACCCAATATGCTACAATATATAATATAAAGAATGATTTAAAAAACGATAAAAAATGCAGTAGAAATATTATTTTGAATTAGGTATACACTATTCCACAGTGGTCAAATATTGTTGATCTTTTTATACGTGGTGGTAGTAAATTTTAGTTCCTTGAATGGATTTTGTACTCAATAAAACTACAGAATACGTTTGTACATATAGTACGAATATAAAAGCGAATATAAATTATACCATATTTGACAAGTCGCATGGAAAGTTACGTTAATACATTTTTCAATATATGATTACGTTTCTCTGCGTTATATTTACTTAACTAATATAGATTTTATTACTGTCAATTTAACACATTTCTCAGAGTTTATTATTTTTCTAATATATGTATATGGAGTGTACTTACTTGTGATGTTTTTTTAAATGCTGTTTTAATCTAGTTGTATCTTCGTATTTAATTATTATTTGGCAATGTTTGCATATTGCCTCTTTATCTATTTTTGCAATAAAATGATCCCAAATCCATGAAAATTTAACTTCTTTTTTCTCTTCTTCTGTTAATTTTTCTGGATGTACGTTTACCAAGTGCCTATGGAAAACAACTAAATGTGTAACACATATCTTGATTTCAACATTACAATAATTGCATGTTGCTTTATTAGTTCTTATCAATTTCGTGTAATGTTCACGCATCCAGTTACGAACTGGGATTAGATCGTCTTCTGCCATTATAACCGTTCTGTACAGAATATTAGTGACTAATCAGAGATGATACAGAAGCAACGTGAAAAAGCGTTTGCGCTCTTTATTAAAGGTCAATTACAGAGGTATGTACATATGATTCTTTGATGGAGCATGTACATAAATATTGATGTTTGTACAGTTTGAATCTATTTTACCACGAGATTTAACGAACACGTTTATACAATTTTAATCATATATTATTAGCAAAAAGATTGAATAAAAATCCCCTTTTTTTTCTTTACATAGCACAATTTTAATCTGGCATGTATTCCTATTAATAATGTGATTGATATCATAACGTAATATACTTTGTAAGCTGCACATATAATGTGCTACATATATATATATATATATATATATATATATATATATATATCTGCCTGTTCTTATTAATTGTAAGAAGACGCGAACCAGTATATTGTCCATGTTAAGTATATTCTAAAATTTTTTTTATAATGTTTTTTTCTAAAGTAAATATTCTCCAGCTTTTTGAAATTTTTTGTTTCACCTTATTACGTTATATATGTATTTGATGCAAAAATATAAATTACATTGCGCGTCTTATTCTATGCATTATATTTGGTCTATATAAACATACATTTCGGTTAAATAAAAGTATTTTGTTAAACATTTATATTTTATATAAATTAATTGTTAATTCACATTTATCACATTGCGATTTTATATTTTAAATATTTACTTTGAATTTGAATGAAAAAGGAATAAGTAATTGTAAATAATTTCTTATTAGATAAATTTTGTTTGTTATCACTTCTACAGCACAAAATTGCATATTGCAGCAACATTGCAATATTTTAATAGCGCGAAATATCATCAGAATTGTAGCAATATTGCTGCAATATTGAAATTTTAATATTATATTGGAAATATTGCTACAATATCATGAAATATTGATATTTAAATTACAATACTTAGTCGGAAATATTGTAATATATTGATGAAATATTTCAATTTAAGACGTTTAGTATATCGTTCTTTTTTGGATGCGTTGATGATATTTCACTATCAATTCCTAAGAATAATATAGATGAAACGTTATATGTTTTTAACTCGATATATAAACGTTTACAGATTATATTAGAAATATAAAAAGACAATCAGATTTTGTAGATACTAAATTAATTAAAGACGAGGACAATATTATTTTTAAATTGTACAAAAAGATACGTCATCTGATAGATACTTAAATTTTAATTCATATAAAAATATTAAAATCAGTCATACATTGCAAACAGTAGTATATATATCTGAATAAATTAATTATGAAATTTAATACCATACCGGCTAGCAACAACAAATGTTTCAATCACAATCGGATCATTATCAATGTTTACAAAATGTGTTTAAACAGTAAAAAAACATAATGTAAACGATCGATTAAAAATATACTATGCATTGAATAATTGTTGGTATCAATAAATTAAAAAGGATCTTCATCTTGTTAATTAAATTGAATAGTAACATACATAAAATACGTTGGAATTTGTCAAAAAAGTAAAAACTTATACTATGGACAATCGATGGCAAATGAAATTATACTTCGCAATGTCAAGACATCTAACTGTTGGTATCAGTAATTAAAAAATCTTTGTCTTGTTAGTAAACTTTGTTATGTTCAGTAAAATTGTTCAGTAAAACATCGGTGATTATATGTTGGTGTTCAGAAAACGAAATATAACGCATTACAGCTATAAAAATAATAATGTAAGATTATAAGAATGACAGAAAAATATAATTTGATGAGACAATACAATATTGATATAAGTGAAAGTTAAAAATGTACATTTATCTATTCAATTAAAATTAATTCTTCCCTGTGCTTTAATCTCAAATAAATAATTTCCGCCATCGTAGATCGTCCATGTTTTCTTTCTGGAATTGATTTACTTTTGATTAAAACACAATACAAAATTATCTCTAAAATAAGAAATTTATTTTATAATTTTATTCTTTATTTTATTAAATTTTATTTAACAATAATTAAATTATTATCTTAATTATATTTTATCGGTAAAATAAATATAGTTATAATAAGATGAAGGTGACAGCAATAATTGATGATAAAAATTTGTTATAAAATCATGAAAATTATTTCGATTGTTATATAATAATTAAAAATTTAAGTTTAGTAAGGAAGGACTTTGGAGTAGCGTGGAAAACGGTGCACAGTTTAAAATGATATAAATTAATTATTTAACGCTCATTAGTCAGTGCTTACACAAATGAACGTTTCTGTTCAAGTTCGAATCATCCTCAGCGTAACAATAAAAAAACAGAATAATTGCATCTAATAGGTTATGTCATCATCATCTATTATTGTCGTTTGTTATTCATCTTGCCACAATCAACAAACAATAATAATAGATAATGATGACATAATTCAACATAATTAGATGCAATTATTCTGTTTTTTTTTTATTGTTATGCTGAGGATGGTTCGAACTTAAGCCGAAACGTTCGTTTATGTAAGCACTAATGAGCATTAAATAACTAATTTATATAATTTTAAATGGCATCTCCAAAGCCCTTCGTTACGTTATGAACTTATTTTAATTTTGAGGAGCTCGTTAATTGAACAGATCCACAAAAAAAAAGATGCTAAGATGAAGACTCAGCTATTCTTATGTTTTTTTCAGTCGCTGAATGCGATTCTGACATAAAAATAGGATCGTTCAGGGCAAATTTTCAATCTAGAGCGAAAAAATGGATCAAAAATAAGAAAAATGGATCATTTTTTCACTCTTCCCTAGCACTTTTTTTGTGGGCCTGTGTTAATAATTAAAAATTATTCCATTAAATTTAATATATTTAATAGTTACATTATATATTTCACATACTTGAGTGATTTCTGCTGCGTATTGCACTCATGGAACAGAGTAAATTTTAGTACTCCTTTTACATTGAAGTATTTACGAATTCTGATGAAAAAACTGATGAAAAATTTCTGATGAAAAATTTTTTATTATATAACCATTTTATTGAAAGTAATGAATCAGTAACGATAAAATCTCAAAATTAAAAAATACTTTTCAAGATTAATGCTGCAGTATTTTTTTCAGTCTATTTATTTTCTATTATTCAGCCTTATTTTTTGTTTGCCATATTGTAAATTACATCATATTTGGAAATTAACTCATTTCATCGGGATCAATTTTCTATATAATTAGGAACTTTTAAAATTGATAAAATGTCCAATAAAATGTGTTATATGATAATCTCACTTTTAAATAAAATGTGTTATATGATAATCTCTGTGTAAAATTGAACTGTGTAAAAATGAAACATTGTCACCTATTCGGCTCAAACAGCATCCTAGGCGAGAGTATGCATCATGCCATCGTTCTCTTTACACTGAAATTACCGCGCGTCGTCATCTCATTAACTCTAATCTATTGGTTATTTTATTTTAATGTCAAAAATTTTTATTATTGTATTTTTTTTGTTAATTTTTATATTGTTGTCTCTTGATAAGTGATACTGGATTAACTTGTTTTTTTTTCTATTCTATCAATATTTTTCTGTATCTTGGAAATTTTTGTGGAATATACAATACTAATTGGTTTATTTGCTTCAATCAATTACGTTAGAATCAAAGATTCTCAATTGATCAATCAAACGCTTCTGAATGAAGATAAACAATGAAACACTTTATATTTATTCTTGTTGAGAGAGTTATAAAAGAATTATTTAATTCTTATACAAGTCTTTTACTAAAAATACGACTATCGTTCAAATAAACGATTCAATCTTATTCTATTTAACAATATATTTAATTCAATAAATAAGAAGAAACTCATAATAAATTTACAAGAGAAAAAATAAAAGTTATTAATAACTATCACGAGTCGTATGTCACAATGCTACATATCATTAATATTCTTAAATGTTAATTACTCATATTTGTACACAAAATTTAATATTCAAAATTATTTCAACAATTCTTGACGAGAGAGAATTATCTATTCTTACCTTCATTTTTTCTTTCTTTTTATTATTTTGTGCAAGAATATTATAAAGCAAGAGCGGGTTCTGTATTTTTAAAAAAATTTAGTCATTGTTCTAAATTAATAATCAGCGAATAATAACATTAAAAATTAATTTTTTTATTGATATGTAGTATTATTAATAATATTTCTTTTAATATACTATTTACATAGCAATGTTATATAATCACAAATTTATATAATTATATTAACTTTATAATTGAATAAAAAATCCAAAGATAAAGTTATAGTTATACTAAACGCACTCAATTGTTATCACAGTTTTAATATAGTCATGGTTATAAAATATCACTTGGATCCTTGATAAAATTTTAATACATGTCAGTTCGATTTAACATTACAACGAATAATGACAAGAACAGAAACTTTAAGTTTATAAATCTGTAATCAGATCACTCTTATGCCCATTTTTATCAACGTAGATTAACTTTAATCTCGATTCAATTTACTCTTTGTCTTTTTCTTCTTTAGAATCTTTAGAATTAGATTGGTAGAAATGAGCATTAATGAATTTTGAGTACTTCAGAAATTATATGTAATTATATGTTTAATTGATACTTAAACAATATTTACATTTATTATGTCGACATAATAAATTTAATATTATTTAAGTATCGAATATATTAATTATCATTTTTGTAGAAATAGCTGAAACAATTTTGATAATATTTCAAAAAAATTGCGAATTCTCTTTCTGTACATTTCATCAACCTTTCAAAAAGATTTTATGTGCAAGAATAGCGAATATTTTGCTATATCAGAGCTGTCTCAGAAATGTAGACATATTTCGCTCTCAAATGTTTCACTTTTCTTACTTAAATATTATACTATCAACTTTACAGAAAAATTGCAATAGATAAAAATCATTAATTTGCTTCTCATAGAACTTTAAGAATTTTTTATCAACTTTGTAGTACTGCATTTTCTTATTTTACTACTATGTAAAAATACAGTATTAAAAAATTCTGAACAAATTCTCAGAACTTTAAGGAGAAAATAAACAATTTTTATCTCTTGCTATTTTTCTGTAAAGTTGATAGTATTTGAGTAAAAAATTATTGAAAACCAATCAGCGATTTTTAGTAATTAATATCTCGTTAACTATTGCGGAAAAAATGGTAGAGGACTTTTCAATTCAGTTTAGTTCGCCTACCTGCTCAGGATGGGTGATGCCATAATTTAATGACACTCTGTATAATAATTTACTATTAAATAGTTTAATTTAATATAAATGTTAGTTATTGTCTCCAATTTATTATTAAATAATTTCTCCTTACTTTATTCCTTCTTCCACTTCTTCGCGGCAATATATGTACGTACGTTTTCATTTTTATTCTATAATATTATAAACTTAAGACGTATAAAAAAATATAAAGCAGTAAGAAGTAAACAGTAAGCCAATCGGCTAATCATAGTAGAAAACATAAAATGATAATGCAATTAAGCAAATCCAAGATGTTGATTTTACTTATACTGTTTACATTTTACTGCGTAAGATTTTTTGTGTCACGTTTCTTATACTTCTGTATATTGATGAGTAATACTGATTGATTTGTCTTTATCCTGTTTTACCGACATCTTATCTCATCAATTTTTGTAGAATACATCGACTGGTTCATCCGCTTTGACGTCAGAATCGGAGATTTCCAATTGATCAATCAAATATTGATCAAAGACGAATATGCATATTTATCCTTGCTATTGCGTTGTTAATTATACTTGACATTTACGAAGTTACTGTTATGCTACACATTCTAAATTGCACAATTTAACAGATGTACAAAATTCTGTTGTGATTTAACTTTTACAATTCGTGTGTAATTAATGATTATTACATGTTTGATCAAATCCAACTAAACTTACTAGATTGAAAAAACTGCAAAATCGATATCTTCGATAACCCCAGACTGTTAAGATCACTCCCCACTTTCATCTTCTATGCATTCTATGCGCTTTCTTATCGTTTTTTATATTTTTTTTACCAATTATCTTATTTCATTCTTTGCAAAACTAGGAGGGAGATGAAATATGAGAAAGAGAGACGCAGATTCCATCATCATAGTTAGCTTATTTCCGTCGTCAAATGACGTGACGTCGAATACTCGATCTTCATGCATTGATCTCTCGCACTTTTCTTTAGTGATGAATTTTCATTTCGGCTTGGTTGTGATCTTCGTAATCCTTAATGTGGTTTTCGTTTGGTCCACCGGTAGAAAAAACTCATGATTACAGTTTCAAGTGTTATTTATCGCTAGAAATTATTAACTAATTATTAACTAATTATTAATGTATTTATTATTATTTATTAATAATTATTAAATTATTAATTAGTGAACTCTCAAATTAGCCGCGATTTCAACGGGAGCGTTATACGCTTGATTTTTTTTTCTAGTGTTTCTATGTGGGAACTTTTGTTAGCAAGAATTCGGAAGTTTAATAATGTTGTCGAATAATTCCCGAATATTAATCTTCAATAATTTTTTACTCAAATACTATCAACTTTACAGAAAAACAGCAAGAGATAAAATTATTTTCTTCTCTTAGAGCTCTAAAAATTTTTCAGAGTTTTTTCAACATTTTAATACTGCACATTCTTATATATTGATAACTATTTTTACTAACATGAGAAAATACGTTAATACACTATTAAAAAATTCTGGAAAAATTCTCAGAATTTTATGGGAAGAAAATAAACAATTTTTGACTCTTGCTGTTTTTCTGTAAAGTCTTGATAGTATTGAGTAAAAATTATTGAAAACTAATATTCCAAATATCGAAAACCAGCGATTTTTAATAATTAATATCTTTAACTATTGCGAAAATTGCAAAATGATAGAGGACTTTTCGATTCGATTTAGTTCGTTCTATATACACTCAAGCGCTTCGTCAAAACTTATTGGATCCTGCGTACACACACACACACACACACACACACACATACACACACACGCACGCACGCACGCACGCATACGCACACACATTTATACAGATATTTATCTCTATAACTTTAATTTAATTTATATGCACATATACACATTTAGATATATTTTTTAGATAATGGCATTTCGAAGAAGAACGTTCAACTGAGTTTCGGCATTGCGACAAATCCTTTTCTCCAATCGTCCAACCTAAATCTTCCCAATATTCAAAACAATCCTTTCTTGTATCCATCAAGTAACAGAATTGAAAACTCACTCTTGTCAAATGCTGTTGCAACACAGGCATCTAATATAGTTTTTCCCAATAATAACTATAATCCGTTTCCTAATAGTAATGCGAATCCTTTCCTGACAAATTTTCGTAATTCTACTAAAGAAATAATTGATCCAAAAGTTAAGGTAGAGTCTTCTAGTTCACCAAGTCCTGTTTCGCAAACACCTTATGCACCACTACCATCCTATCCTACATCAACATCTAATACACCAGCACCGAATAATGATTTTATATTTCCTACTCCTCCTAAAATTCATTCTCCAACTTCACACGTACCATCCTGGAAGGAACTGTTACCTTCTAAGCTCAGTCCGGAAAAACCGATATCAGAACTTAGTAAGTAGAATATGATCATATATTTTAAGAACATATAGAACTAAAAAATTTACAGGTTCGAAAATGTAAATGCATAAGATCACATTTGTACACGTTTGTAATGTAAAGAGTAAAGTATTTGAATGTGAATTTTCTTACCCTATACACATTGAACATATCTTTATATATTCAATGTATACCATAATATTATTATATATATAAAATAAATTTCAGAGTGCGAAGAATATGTGGGAGAAATTGTGGAGACAACTTTGATGTCGACTCTGACTGGTTCATCATCGGCCATACATAAATTGACTAATAGTTGTGAGAAAGAAAATAATAACTTGGTGGTTGGTGGTACCGAAGCACGTGTCGACGAGTTTCCTCACATGGTTGCACTAGGCAAACGTAATTTTGACGAATTTATTTTGATGTGCGGCGGCACGCTGATTTCACATACGTGGGTGATTTCCGCTGCTCATTGCACTCATGGGACAGAGTAAATCTTACATATAAAATTTCTCTCGCTTTAAACAACTCAAAAATTCTAACAAAAAAATAATCTTTTATTTTCCTGCTAGCTATTTTACTGAATACAACGATAAATCCAATACAATCCCAAAATTTGAAAATATTTTTTAAGACTAATACTACAGTTTAAGCTAATATACTAATATACTCTACTGTCATTTGTTTTGATTATTTAATACTATAGTAATTTTTTTCGACATACTACACATCTTAAGAAAAAATTATAAAATTTTAAAAGTCTACTTGATTTTCTAATTTAAATGTTTTAGAAATTGCAATCTAAAATATAACTTACATAAGTGATTGGTATCTTACAATTATTTAAGAATTTGATTAATAAAACTAGTTCTATACACTATATCTTATTGCAGTGGCGGTATAACAGACGCAAAGATTGGCTTCCACAGTTTATCAGACCAGAAAGGCGTTATAACTGTAATTAAAGATATAAAAACTCATCCGGATTATAAACCACCTGCGATGTATGCGGATATAGCTCTGGTACAGCTTATGACTGTTGTTACGTTTAGTAAGTCTATACGACCCGCGTGTCTTTATCAATTATTTAATACCATGCCTAGCAAGGTTTGGGTGAGCGGCTGGGGTGTTACCAAATACAGTAAGTAGCTCAGTAGTTCTTTTCGTACTTGCTATGAAATCCTAAAATCATAAGAAAAAAATCATAAAGCTAAATGTTTTAGAAAATCTAAATGTTCAAATGCTTTATATTTATTAAGAACTTACATATAGCAGGACATTCCTAATAAATGTTGTCCTTTATAAAAAAAGATCAAAAATTTTTATAAGGTAAGAGTACTGATTCATATTAAATTATGTACTTCAGGCGGAGAGGTGAGCGATCGATTACAAAAGGCTGAACTGAATGTGATAGATAATCTATTGTGTACAATACGGCATAACAGTTCCACAGAAGAAGTTCCGTACGGTATCACACCAAGTATGATTTGTGCTGGCGATCTTAGTGGCAACTGGACAAGGGACACTTGCCAAGGAGATTCCGGTGGTCCTCTCCAAATAGTTTCTGAGAATAAATGCGTCTTCCAACTGATTGGTATCACTAGTTTTGGTAAAGCCTGCGCAATGATCGATATTCCCGGTGTTTATACTAGAGTGTCCCATTATATTTCGTGGATCGAAGGTATAGTCTGGCCGCAAGGACAATAATCACAATTTATTCGACTTTTACGAAAGGTATAAAAAACATATTTTATTAAATTATATTGTATTTGGTTAAATTAAGTCTTACATAAATAGTTATCAATTAGTTTTCAAACAATTCAAATTATTAAAGATAAAATATTATAACATTCGCAAATGTTTCTACTTATTGTTTTGTAACGTAATATACCTTTACCATGTAAAAATAATTTCGCAATTTCAAAAAAGTCTACTTGCTTTAATTATTGCTTTTAGCAAAAGAAATTATGAATACAATTGACCAGTCTGCAATTCTGACTAGAATATTGGAAAGTAAGAATAGAGAAATCACAAGATATGGATTTAGAATGCAGCATTGATGTTGATCTTCTAAACTGTTAAAAATCAAGAGATTTTACTATCGTGAATAGTTCGCCATGTAAGGCCATCACCATAAGGACCATGGATTGATGGGAATAAGATATGCCACCAACTTCTGTAACAATTAATGAGATACATTATAAAAATAATATTAGACAAATTTTTGGACAATGAGACTATACAAATACAAAAATAATATTGAACAAAGTATCAACAATTCAAGTAGCTGTTATAATAAGCTTAATTTCCAATTTTCTTTAAATCAAAATCATAGTCATTAAAATTGAAAGAACATAAGGATCTCGAATTATGTTATAATTACCCAGGGTTGGATAAGTTAACTTTTTTTTTAACTAAGTTAAGTTAACAATCTTGAAAATTTAACTTAGTTAAGATACAAGTTAATTTAATTAATGGAACCAAGAGTTAACTAATTGAATTAAGAGTTAATTAAAAAGTTAAAAGTTAAATTTTTTTTTTATTTTTTGAATTCATGTTTCTAGGATTTCAGTCTTACAAATAACGGAAATAATAAATATATACTTTATTTAGAAAATACTCTATATTTTATTTACATTATTTTTGTTTATATATACTGTTTAGTATATAAGATTCAATTATAAATGGCCTGTGATATAACTAAAGCTTCAGACACAATATGAGGGAGTAGTGATAGCAATAAGGAATAATAGATTTCAACCTATTAAAAACTAGATCGAAACAGTTTCTGACAGATTGAAATCTGAGCGTCAATTCTGTAATTTAAAATGAGGTGAAAATTATAAAAATGAGCAAATTCACTAAAATATTTATAATTTCATTGGTCAATTTGCTCACTTTTACAATTTTTACCATTTTAAATTATCGCTATTGCCGCATATTATGTCTCCGAGACTTAACTTCAGAGAATTAAATAAAAAATTAATAGTTACAGAGAGAGAGAGAGAGAGAGAGAGAGAGAGAGAGAGAGAGAGAGAGAGAGAGAGATAAAATGTAACTAAATAAAGTTAAAAAGTTAAGAGTCTAAAATGTAAAACTAAGTTAAAATTAATTAACTTTTTAACTTTTTAACTTAACTTTTATTTTTTTTAACTTAGCACTACCCAATCCTGTAATTACCATATAAAATTAAATAACATGTGAGGTTCAGTAAGAACTTTTGTGCAAAGTTTAATATTTTTAGTTAAATTTATTTTTCTGGCAAATTCTGTAAAAGTGATATATTTTATAAATATGCATTGCATCTCATTCGTTTAGCTAGTCTTTCATTGATGATTTATATTATTGATTATATTTTAATCGGTATTATCGCTACTTAAATATGTATTTATAAAAGTTCTACCTGCTTTTTGTTCCTAAGAACAATCTCCAATTTTCCCTCGACCCGAAGTCATAAGGATTTTGATAGAACTTATTCTGAGCACGATACTTTTTAGATTCCGCGCTGTTGATGTGTGCCTCGATGCTCGTTTCTCCTCGGGTGATGAGACGAGCATGCCACCAGGCTAGAGCACCCAATGCTGCACATGTGGCTATACAGATTAGACCCGCAAAAATTATCAATCTTTTTTGCCATTCTTTGATCTCAGTTTCTGCCGCCTGTCTTGCTATTTCTGCTAGCTCCTCCTTACTTAAATGATCTAATGATTCCGTCTGTATCAATCAAGTATATATTTAAGATTTTAATTAAAGTGATAGTTAATAAAATATATTTATGTGCAATTAACTAATGTACCATTGGAATTATTTCCGAATTATTAAGGCGTACTGGATGGCCATCTAATTCCGGTTCCTGGTCAGGGAAGAATTCCTCATAGGCGAGTTGCACGCCGAATATCATAATGAACATAACGCCAACTACGGTGTAAACCATGTATAGGAAGAAATGCCGATGATTATAGTGGCCAACGCAATTGTTTAACCATGCTGTGTATTGATTAAGGAAGACTTACTACAGGATGTTGCAAAAAATGATTATATAAATTTTCATTGACAATATATACACGATTAATTTATGGTGAATAATTAATTGATGAAAATTGGCTATATGTATAAAATTAATTAATAAAATATATAAGGATACGACAATGATGATCCATTTTGAGGATACACTTGTTGCAAACAGAACAATGATGTGTTCTGGGTGGCTTTGGTTTGATGCATTTCTTACAGATGCTTACAGCCTCTGGTATAAGGCCTCCCTGAGGTGGATTTCCTGCTGGCACAGTCACACCCATATAATAATGAAAGCAGACATTAACCAGCAGCCAGTTTCCAACTAGCAATAAGATTATCGTCATTATGGGACTCCGTTCCCACCACCAGGGTAGACCTACATAGTAGGCAATGTATACAATACTGATGGTCAGCAGGCTCACCATTGCTACAAACACCTATGGACTGCAGCACTTAGTAAATATATTGTGGCTTGAAGTTTGCATTATACATATAAGTAGAACAAAGTATCATGGAACATTTTATGAAATTTCATATCTTACAGCATACACTAGTGGAGCGAACTGTGTTGAATAGGGATGCAATCAAGTAAGACAAAAAGAGGAGAATATTTGGTTGTGGTGTTTTCTCTGTCAAGAGTGTTCGTAACGAATAGAGGTTAGGTTTTGTTATTAACATTAAAGTAAATATTTATTTATATTTTTCGTTAATTTACCTGTGAAATGATATATCCCGATATAATTTATTATCGTCTGTCGCTTTACACGTAATTAAACAAAAGGCTGGCATTTTGTAAGAGTTTATGACATCGTAGGGATAAGCAGGGATCACATTTCACTGCTGTCATCAGCTGTCCGAACAGAAATGAAACCTGATGAGCCAATTACAAATTGAAGGAGAGAGAAAGAGAGAGAGAGAGAGAGAGAGAGAGAGAGAGAGAAATTATTGCCAAATATCTCCTTCTTTGTCTTACTTATCAGCTCGCCAGTTCACTATATAAAACATAGGCAATGCTTGCTCCATTAGTATATGCTCTAAGCTTCACGTAATAAACATAGCTATATGTCCAAGTATTACTCATTTATTGTAGAATATAAATAAAATATATTCACCAATTGCAACAAAAATACTTTAATATTAGCGTAACATAATAATTAATTCTAATGAGACAATCTTTAAAAATATATTTCAGTTAATGTAAATCGGATCTTTTAAAATTTGATAGTTTATCATCACAAAAATTAGTTTTTAAAATATCAAAATTCTCGTATAGATTTTTTTTAACTCAACTGAATTAATTACATAAAGTTTATTAGGCATAACAAACACAACAATCTTAAATGCTAAATAAAAACTAATGAGATTTTGTAATTCAATACAAGAACAAGTATATAAAAAATCTTACCGGACCCAAAAAAGAAGTGAAGTTCTCGACAAACCAGAACATGGGTTCCATAAGTATATCACAAATGTAACTCCAACTCAAAAAGTCATTGTAGAACAAAGATTTAATAGAAATTTGAAGTCGCCACCATTTCTGTTTTAAACTATTCCTTAAAACAAGTCGAATTTGATCGTCATACTTATTAAGTTCATATAAATTTATGGTATAAAAGATCAATAAATGGGGGGATTGAAATTCAATAATTTTTAATGCAACTAACATAAACAATAGTAAAAGTAGGAATGAAATAAATTTGATGTGATAGAAAATAAAAATTAATAGATGTCTGGTAAATATTAAATCCAACAAATATAAATATTTATGAATTTACCGAAGAATACTTGGAGTCTTCGTCAAAGACCATTGTATTTTCGCCATTTTCGTTTCTGTGCTCGAGTCCACTCAAATGTTCTCATAATCCTGGCATATTAAAGTCATATCTCGCGAACACGCGTTCGCTCATCGTCACGTTATACTTTGCACATCTTGATAAGACATTTGATAAAGTGCTATGACCGATAATTGCTATTGTAGCAAGAAATAATAACCTCAATCGATCTGCAAGTACAACCTCGTCCGCCATATTTATTTTGAGGAAAGAATTTGGTGTAGTCAGTAGGGTGTAGAGAGTACAGCGACTACTGGTATTAAGATAGAAATATATTATTAAAGAAAACCGTATACAGTGTTATAAATATAATGTTTATTATATACATTCGCAAATTTAATTTTTGTAAAATCATGTTATTTGTGTCAGAAAATAGAAAAAACAAGTTTATATTTTCCCGCCATTTTACAAGCAGTATTTTTAAATTCAAAAATAATCAAAAACATTCGCAATGTGAGAAATTGTTCATTGTAAAATTATATATATATATACATATACATATATAACACACACACACACGCACGCACATAAATGCAATGTTTATATATATGTATATTTCTATTCTATACTTTTAAAAATTAATTAAGATATAAAAATTTGTTTAACAGTCATCCGTTTAATAAAAATTTAAAGTAGAATATTGAATTCTTATCAAGTTTTTATTACAAACATAACACAAATATAAATAGATATATGTTCTTGAATTATATATATTTTCTGATGTTATATTATATATGTAATATTTTAAGAATTTAATAGACAAATGACTGAAATAATACAGCGGTTCATGGTACAAAGGTAGATTTATTTTCTCACAGATATGCACGAGTGTACATGCGTTTTAACAAAGGTGCATACATGTATATGTACAAACTACACGCTAATCTTGTTAAACACGCAAAAGGCGCATTTTGCATTCACAATGCTGAAAAATTCGCAATTACATTTGCGAACAAGAATAAATTCATAGAATGCTTTTAACAGTCAATTATATATATATATATATATATATATATATATATATATAAAATTGTTTCTGTCAGAGAGATTAAATCTTAAACTTCAACAATTGGAGAAAGAGTGTAATAAGTGATATTAATACTTTATCTGCCATGAAGACCGAAATGAAATAGTGCAAAAAAATTCTTCTTTTTTAGAGAAATTAAATATAAAATCAAAGAATACTTGAGTAATTAAGAATTTTGTGCAATTGAAGCATTCCAAAAATAAAATATTTTGCAAATATCGAGATCATATAAAGCTTTAATACTTCAATGAGATCAAAAGATTTAGATATTAAAAGAAAATTCTGAAACAAAAATGATATCGAGAGAGCTAAAAAAATACAAAAAACATTATTTTTGATGGCACGTATGGCAGACAATGAGTTACCTTAACTTCGATAATATTTTTATATATTATATTTTATATATATATATATATATATATATACATATACATATATATATATATATATATAATATTATTATTATTATATAATAATAAGGTACAGGATAATCACACGAGGTAAAGTAGTAACAGGATAACATTGTTTTTCCTCACTTGACCTGAGAAGAGTACTGCTTTGTAATCGATGATTTAAAAGTTCGAATTTGGCATTCATAATAGTACATTAAGATTAAAAGATTAAATTTAGAAATATTAAAGAGTTAGGGCAGACACGCCCTTAAAGATTCAATCGAATAATATATATTATTAAAGATTTTCCAAGGTTTAAACACTTCGCAACACTATGCTATTCACATAGCGAATTCGATTGAACGCACTCAGTGTTCACTAGTGCATATTAAAGTCGTTGTACACAAATTGCAATAATAATGTATACTTAATATAAATAAAGATCAGTCAAACCATAAAATTCTCAATACACTTTATCGTGCTGCTAGATAAAATATTTTCATTATAATTCGAAATATTTGCATTTCACTTTTTTATGATCATATATATACATTTAAACAGTGTACAACAATTTTAATAAGCACCAGTGTGCACTAGTACGTCCAACTGAAATTGCCAATAGTAATTTTCTAAAAATATACGAGTCAACAGAAAAATTTCTAGAAAAAAGAAAGACGCACATCCCTTCTGTAAAATCATTTTAAAAATTCAAAAATCGATTTAAAATCGATAGTCAAATTCAATTGAATTACGAATATCTTTTCTGTTTTTGTAAATTAAATCTTTATCGATTACTTTTAATTCATCTATTGTAGAAAATTGAGTATCTGAACGAACTAACAATTTATTTTTCTCGACATAATGAATAATTTAACAATTTTGTATATAACATAATAACTTGAGATATTTTTAATTATAATTTCAACGTTTTTTAAAAAAATTCTTAAAGCTATCTCTCTCTGTGAAGCTTCGAGAAACTTTAAAGCCAACTTAAATCGTTGATTCTTTCAGATTTTCAATTGTTGAACAACATATCGGAAGTTGTATTTGAAAGACTGGGTAGGTGTGTAACGAGGTACATACATATTTACAAAAGACACGTGCGAAATGGTTCTCCAGGGCCTTTTCTTAAAAATACGTATCGAGCAATGACATTTCGGTTGATTGCATTTGATTTTTTTTTCGCAAATGTCGAATTATTGCACTTTTTGTATTACTCTTATAAATTATAGGCTGACGATTCGTAGATTTAATTCGTAGATTTTTTTTTTTTGAGAAAATTCTTTTTAATGCTTTCAATCAACTTTTCTTTTTCATATGTATAATTATTAAATCATTGAAAATTTACATATTCCTCTTATCTACAAAACCAAAGCAGAATAGATTAATAGACAAGTTCGTGATATTTCATAATCATTGCTCAAAGCGTATATATTTGATAATCTGATACTGAAATTTCCGATAGAACATTAAATTCTCATAATACGGTGTCCAAAGTATCGAGACTTCGCAACAATTGCTCGTCCTTGGAGCACCACTGCACCAGCTCTTCGATGGTCACTACACCGTCCTTATTCGCATCCATCAACTAAAAATATGTATAAAATATTATTGATATTACTCAATTATTAATAATAATTAACTACACGAGCCATACAATTATCATCCATCATTAAATATCCATCATTATGATTAAAAAATAAAATTAAGAAATGTACATTATATGATAAATAAAAAAGATATATTACAATTTTTTAGAATAATTAACGAATTCTAATATATCATTAACTATGTTCTAAAAGATCGCAAAATGTTTACAATTTACAAATTTTATTTCGTTATTAATTATCTTCACTTATACGTAGTTAGCTTCAGTTCTGTTTTTGTATTAGCTAATTAAGGGTATCGTGTTACTCACATGAAAGATACGATCGACGTGTTCGCGAGCGGCCACCTGCGGCTCAAGGATTTGCGGTTGCGTGTAACGACCCAACATCTCGTAAATGGAGCCCACAACATCCAGCATTTCCTCTTTGCTTATCAAGCCATCGCCATCCAGATCGTACAGACCAAATACCCATTGCAACTTCTCCTCCACCGATCCTCTTGACACCTTCGACAATATAGTGAGGAATTCCTATTTAAAAAGAAAAATTTATAACTCAGACTATAAACCTATAATTTTCCTTGAATAGAATAAAACTTGAATAGAATCGTCTAATCAGTAAATATAAAGTAGAGTTCAAAATCACAGGGAATATTTCCGTGTTCCTTTCAAAACATTTTATTTGCGACGTCGCTCACCTCAAAGCTTATCTTGCCGGACGGTTTCCTCTTCATGGTGTTGAAAACATAATGAGCGTATTGACTTGCGTCTACAACATGTGATCAAAAAGGGACGGTAATGATAACTTAAACAGATTTATATATGATTTCTTTGTGTAACACAAGATAGACTTATTTGCCTAATAAAAAATATAAAGCTTTCAGAATTTAGAAAATTCTTATTCTTGTAAAAAAACCTGTATATAAATTAATATTTATTCTTTCATTTTAATTCGGTTAACAAGAAACCAGAAAATTTCGAAAATTAACAAAATCTGATGTAAACGAAATGTAAGAAAGAAGAAATATCATTTAAAAATTTCATTTTTACAATAAGAACGATTATTTTATTTATTTACAATTAAAAATTCACAAAGATGAAAAAAAGACGTTTGTATTTATCGTCCAATAGTCGGAATCATTATTATCATCATTGTTGTTATCATCATCATCCCTTCATTACCTCCCTGCGGAAAGAATTGCGAGAAGATTTGTTTGAAGGCATCTTCGTCGACCAGACCGGTCGGGCATTCCTGCTTGAAACCTCGGTAGATCAGCTGGATTTCCTTCCGCGAGAACCTGGTGGTAGCCGCGAGGGTGGCGAGCTCCTCCGGCTTGTGTCGGCCGCTAAGAGCAAGCGCGGCGCCCCCGGAGCTCCCTAAAACGCCCCCGAGTCCTTCAAGTTCTCCTTCTGCAAGTTCGCAAGCCCTTCACTCCTAAGACTGCGTCGCGCCTTCGAGATGCTCCCTCTCGCGCCTCCCTTCTCTTGTCGTAGAGCGCGGGAGAGTGAAAACCTTCGCTCGAAGAGTTCCAGCAATCTCCCGTCGCCCATGATTATCGAGAGAAGGGAGGTCTCCAAATCCATTTTTTTCTACTTGAAAAAGATAGATATGAAAAGGTCCTTTTCTTGTCTTATTTTTTTCTACTTTTGAGGGAATTATCGTGACTGTAAATCCCTGAAGAAGGGATATCCTCTACTCTAGAAGGGACCTACACAGTGCGTAAAGACTTGCAGGCGGAGAAGTCGTGAGAGGCGAGAGACAACAGGGGTGAAGAAATATGGAGATAATTTGCGCTATACAAGATTGCTCGTTTTTTTTATAATTACGAATTTATAAACTACGAAAACGAATTTATATGTTTTTTATATCAAAAATAAGTTAAATACTTTGTAAAATAGAATCCAAATTTTAAAAAATTAAAAAAGACATCAGTTATATATATTTTCATATATATATATATATATATCTACATATAATAATTTTCTTTTTAATTTTTATTGATTTATATATAATTAAAATATTAATTAATTAATTCTCAATAATTCATTAATAATTATTTTTAACGAACGTCCTTGTATAGTGCAAATCATTCAAGAAGATAATTGAGGAAGATTGAAAGAGCTCGAAGAAGATATTGCGAGAATACATTTTTCATATTCTGAAAGTGAAAGGATAACCATGGATTCTACTGTGCTGGTGAAATTGTTTTGTTCCATAAAAAGATTCGATTAAAGATATTTCTTGTGGTAAATGCAATTAATTGCTTGTAGTAATTGTGCTTGTTTCTTCAATTGCTTTGAAAGAGAAAAGATATATTTTATATCTTTCCTTTTATATCTATATATTTTATAAAAGGAAATGATTCAATAGTTTCTTATAAACAGAAATGCAAACTATAAAATAAATATAATTTTCAATTTTTTTAAATATTTTCATTAACATAATATTTATTAACAAGTCAATTAACTATAGGAATTAAATATTATATTACTAGTTAATTAAATAATGATAGAAATTCGCTATTAGAAAGCGCTCAATATTAATCCTAAAGAGAACTACTCATTATTTAAGCAATCGATGATAATTTAATACAATATAATACATGAAAAGAATCTAAAGATCTAAGAGTAAAAATAATCTAAAGATTCAAAAAGAGGTCTAAATATGCAGGGGTTGAAAAGTCTGAGCATTCAAGTGTTTACAAACACATTTAAGGGCTTAAAATTTTGAGATCTAAATATTTAAAAATTTGAGAATTAATATACAGAGTGTCTGGAAATAATCGCCAAATATTTCATGGGTAGATAGAGAAGATTAAACTGAGTCGAAAATTGGTCTTGAATAATTTTTTTACTCAAATACTATCAACTTTATAGAAAAGCTCCAAGAGACAAAAATCATTTGTTTTCTTCTCATAAAGTTCTAAGAATTTTTTCAAAATTTTTTATCAACTTTTTAGTACTGCATTTTCTTTTTTTTTACCAACATGAGAAAATATTAAAAAATTCTGAAAAAATTCTCAGAATTTTATGAGAAGAAAATACATGATTTTTGTCTCTTGCAGTTTTTCTGTAAAATTGATAGTATTTGAGTAAAAAATTATTCAAGACCAATATTTGGCAATTTTTAGTAATTAATATCTTGTTAACTATTGTGAAAATTGCAAAATAGTAGAGGACTTTTCGACTCAGTTTTCTCTACCTGTCCATGAAATATTTGGCGATTATTTCCAAACACCTTGTATATGTAAATATATAGAGGTAGTCTAACAATCTGAATAATCAAATTCAAACAAGAATCAGGGATATGTACATAAAAATTTTCATTGCAAATTTATATCGTCTACACTTACTGATGATAACATGTCAAAGATCACTTTCTAAAGAATTGCGACGTTTTGTCCATTCCCTACGCATGCTGCGACTATTAGCTCTGGTCCCGGGTATCCGGGGTTGCCACAGTAACGATGCAGCTCCTACCCCTTACTTCCTGACTACCCCTTCCTTACGTGAATATTACGTGAGTATTCGTCAAGAAATACGGAGGAACCTTCAAGATAAATTATTCGTAACAGAAATTTTTTATTTATGAAGGGGGGAGGGTTAATCAAGTACCATATATATATATATATATATATATATATATATATATATTTATATAAATATAAATAAATAAAAAAATTACGAAAAAAATTTTCTCTTTAATTCCTTCAGACTAATTTATTTCATATAAGGTACTAGAACTAATTTTGCCTTTTACTAAGGAAATATTACATTGCAATAAAATACAAAAAATTTAGGAATCTACAAATATATATGTATAAATATAAATCTAGAGGATTCTATAAGATTAAAAAAAAAAAAGAATTTAAATCCTAAAAAATTTTTGACTATTAGCTCTGGTCCCTCTGATAATTAAAAAATTAAAGCTAAGATTTAGATGCAAAAAAAGTTTTACGTTTATAGAAAATATTGTATCAAAATAGACAGTTAATTAGAGAGATTAGACAATGATGAGGATCCAAGAACCTCAAAAAAGCTATAAGAATTCAGAGGTCCAAGAATTGGACATAAAATCTTTAAAAGACTTAATAAAAAGCGAAGATTTAAAAATTCGAAAGTTTCAATTCTGAAATTTTAAAATGCAACATCGCCATAGAGAAATAAGTGTACAATTGAATCGAGTAAGATGAAGGAGAAAGACTTCATAAATATCAAAAGATGAGTATTTAAACGAGACCAAAAGAATCGGAGAATCGATAAGCGAGACCTGGAAAATCAAAGAAAGAGTGTTATCCAAAAATATCATCTCCCAAGATATATCCAAAGGCTCGAACCAAGGCTCGAAGCTGACACGGATATGACCTTTGACACATTAACAGTCCTGGTGGTGCGACAAGGGGTTAGACTCCGACCTACGCAAGAACTACCATTCATAGAGCATGGAATTACTACATATAAACGGACAAGGTAGACAGACAAATAGATAATCAGGCGATTTCCACAGAGGTGGGAAAGGTGTGAGAGAAGAAGAGAAGAGAAGACCCGAGCGCTGAGAAGACATCGCACCTTGGTGCTGCATTCGGCAGTTATCACCCCCCCGGCTGTCGCTCTGCTTGTCAACGACGCTCTCCGCTGAGTAGTCGATCGACTGGTCCAAGTATCAACGGCAGTGGCACATATATTGAACGGTGTCGCACGGACACGGGGCGAGGAAGCAGGAGGAAGAGCTCGATCGCGGAGCAGCCTTTCTTTCTTTCGCTTTACAATCGTTCTCGCCTTCCGGACTTACGTTTGTCGCGGCTCTTACGCGCCTTCATCGGCCAGCAAGCGCGCAGACTTCCTGCTCGACCTGCCCCTGATATATCGGCGGCGGGACGAGATTATCGGGATTACTCGATTCACCACTAATCGACGCGACGCATCCCGAGACACGCTCCGAACGAGGAGCTCCGCACGCGCACGGAGCGATATGAGAAAAGGAGAGAAAGAGAGAGCGAGAGATACAGCAAAAAGCTGGACCGCAGTTGCGGATGCTGCACACGGGATACGTCGCTCTGGCTGCTGCGGCTGCTGTCCGTCCTTCGCGATGCTGGACGGATGGCTGCGGATGACGTTACACTGCGCCGATGATGCCACACTGAACCATCGCAGGGGGTCCGTAGGAAAACGTGCCACACGTCGCTTTTAACGCGCAAGTGCGACGGTCTTCGACAGTCGGTGGTAGAAACGGCTCAGCGAAAACCTTAGACAAAAAGTTTCAAATCACTACTTCGAATGAACTGTCATTGAAAAGTCATCGAAAATTCTTAAAAATCTCCCCCAAATGTCTGGAAAGAATTATATCCAGGGAAATAACATTTTTTCAATTTTTTCTCAATAATTTTAATTTTTCTCAATAAGAGCGTTAGATATGAAATAAAAAATATTAAAATAAACTTTCTAATGCTTATTACAAATAGAATAAATTCTACCAATTCGATTAAAAAGAATTTAAATTTTCCAGTTTTTTTATAATTGGAAGAATTCAGTCTATCTAGCTTAAAAATTAACAAAATTTTATTTAAATTTGTATTTCTTATCAATTAGAATTTAGAAAAGAAATAAAAAAATAAAAAATAAATGAAACTACAGTGTCCACAGTATATAATCGATCGTTGGAGACCTCTAAGTTTTAAATAAAAATTGAAAGTTTAAAAAATGAAGGAAGTTTTTGAATCTTTGAAAAGCTATCTCAAAGGCCTCTCGAAAGCTTTTACGAAACGGTAAATATTGTACTATATCACGAAACAGAATTGACAGCCTGTCTCTTACCAGCTGCTTCACTTAAATTTCGGCTTATGAACATATCCTTCCAATAATACAATTCTATTATTGAATCCGCTCGTGAGATGTCATTTCGTAAGATGTAACTGACAAATCAAGCCACTTTAATTGCTAGCTGTTTCAAAAAATAATTTGTCCGTTAATGTTCTACGAACTACGTAATTAGAAAAAAAAATACTAACGTATTCGGCTCATAGAGTCATCAAATTATCAAGCACAACTAAAACGTTTATAGGCTCGTTCTTTTAAGCTAAATTTGTATCGTTCAGAAAAAAAAGAAAAAAAATAAATCGCGTAAGAAGTTCAGCTCTAAAAAGAATAGATCTATTGCATGTTAAATGCAAATAATAATTTAACAAAAGTTTCTATTTTCACTTTTCAATAAAACTCAGCTTCTTAATATATATATTTATTTCAAAAATTCTTTCAAGAGAGTCCAATATTTTTCTCAAAATATTTATCCTCTCGTAGGAAATACTTAAAAGTATGTGACCATTCGCTTTCTATTCAAATAGCCATATATCGATTCTGTATGAAGGTAAGTCGACGAGCTAAAGTGGATCAATTCCCCATTGGATTTCGCAAAAATAGCGAACGATTAATTAATTTATAGCGTTCTTATACTTATTTACGTCAAAGCACCGAACGTCGATATCACCTGAATGTTGTAATCGAGGAACTTGGAAGCTGCGATTATAAAATTGCGCAAATAAAAGATCCGTAACAAGTATCCATGGATGTATCCAGTGGAGAGGAAATGATTCAAACTTCCACTCAAAACTTTTTATTCATTTTTCTATTTTTAATTATAAAAAAATATAACTTTATTTTTTACTCAAAAAAAATTTTTTGTTAGATATGAAATATTCTTTTCTTCTTGTTACAATTGTATAAATAATTTCTAGAACTTGCATTAGTTAAAATTTGGACACTGTTTGATGTACATAAGAAAAATTTCGCAAGGTTTTTAAGTCAAAAAATAGAATATGCGCTGAGATATTAATGACTATGTTTAGCAGAAAAAATAGCTTTGCAATTGTTGTTAAATTCTTTAAAATATTAAAATGGATGCCTTTAATTTATCACGGATTTAAAAGTATGAACTAATTATATTAAAGAATCTTACAGTTGCAAAATTATTTTTTCTGCTAAAAATGCAGCCATTGAGCAATAAATTCTCAAATATATATTTTGTTTTAAATAACCATATTTTGTCTCTACTTTTTTTCAGGAAAAAAATTAATTATATTATAACTTACAAAATCTAATATTTTTCCTATTCAAAATCAGGAATAAGAAGACGTTTTATATTCTAAAAATCCAAAAAAGCAATTGATTAATACAAAAAATTATTTATGTGACAGAATTGATTTCCCTCAAAAAAGTCTTGGATACGACCATGCAAGTATCTGAATATCATTTTGAATACTTCTTTACATCGATTAATTCTTCCAATTAGAGAAAATTTGAGAGTATGTCTAAATCTTTCAATTAAAAAAATCTCTTAATTAAAAAAATCAAATTAATGGAGTTACATCTAATATTTACTCTTTTGATCCTTCCTTTTACTTTGAACTTGCACAAACTTTTGCATACGCACGTCTGAATCTTGGTTTTCTGTAAATTTTTTACGAGTTCTCGACGAACTTTCCGCGTAAACAAACTCGCAAGTCGATACGCAAAAGTAGCACACACAAGAATATATTCCAGTCCACCTGCGACGCAATACATTCGTCAAATACAAAAAATATTACAGAGAAAATATTTTTTAAAAAAGCTTTGTTTTTAAAAATTAAATATAATCTAGCGAGAAATGAGTCATCGAATTGATGTTGAATCGATATCAATACAATGATTTTAACATCAATTCGACGTCGATTCGACGTTTAACTGATGATCATTTCTTGCTGGGTAATTAACAATTTATTCATAAAGTATAAAATAAATTATATGTTTCTTAAAATTATACATACCAAAAAGATGTGTTAAAAAGATGTATTGGGTCATCTAAAAATCCGCGGTTTTTTGTCACTAGATGTGTGTTGATGGTCATATATCTAGTGACAAAGTACCGCGGATACTTTTTAGATGATCCAATATTAATTATAGAAAATATATCATCTGAAAAATAAGCGAAAATTAAAAGTTCCATTGTTTGGATGTACAGTCGAGAAATTTAACTTATAATATCAGAAATACATGCGAAACTTGTTTGTTTATGTTAGAACAATATATTCATTGTATAAAATTACTAATTAATGTTTATTTTTTACAAATAAGATTTTTTTTTATAAAAAATTTTCTTGTACGAATACTTTTTGCTTTCACTGTAAATGTTGCTTTAATTGTTATATTATATTATGAGGATTCTCTTCTTTCTTCTGTTTTTTTTTCTCTGGTACAATTCCTGTAATTTCATTTAAAATATTAAATGTCCTAAAAACAAAACCGAAAAGATCTTGCCTAATTATTTTATTCGGCATGTTTTGATATTGCAAATTAATTAAGCGAAATAAATGCAATGGAACCTATTAGTCAATGATTACAATTAAATAAACCTTGCGAAATTTTTCTTATGTACATCAAACAGTGTCAAAATTCTAACGCAAGTTCTAGAAATTATTTACATAGTTGTAACAGGAAGAAAAGAATATTTCATGTAACAACAAAAAATTTTTTTAGAGTAAAAAATAAAGTTACATCTAATAATGAATATTTCTCAACAAGAGACACAGATGATTCAATATAATACAATGAATTACGTCTAATCTACAATATAATCTTTGTTTCCTGTTTCTTGTTTTACCTCTTGTTTTTTTACCTCTTATCATGTTTCTTCATTTTCTGTCGTCCAAGATAAAATTGATGAAGACAAGAAATGTGACAATAAACACAATTGTTGATAAAACGGTGGGAACGAGAGAAAAAGGCAAAAGGTAAACAAATTAGAAACAGGAAGCAAAGAATATATTGCAAATCAAGTTTTAAGACTGACTGGATGCTTTCCAGCCAGAGACACAAATGACACAGTATAACACAGTCAAGCAGCTTTATCTCTGTTTAACATTGCAAACAATTAAGGATGTAATTTATTGTGTTGCACTGTATCATCTCTTGCTGGAAAGGACCCAGTATAACAAAGTAAATCACAACAACTTTGTTATTTATAATGTTAAATAAATATGAAATAACTCACTATATTATATTGTCAATTATTTCACCTTTCAATTTCATTTGTTTCTTATTGCTAGAAAATATTCAGTCACTATCACGTTCTATTGTATGTAATTTCATTGCGATTTGCGAGGCTTTAGATGGAATGAATAAATCAAACGTTACAACGTATATATCGTGATATTGAGACATGTATACGTACCATCATCACATCTCTGCAGAGACAGTGAAGATTGCGGATATACTTATGTTCATTTCCACCAACGTAGATTAACAATCTCGGTTCAACTTACTCTTGATCTTTTTCTCATTCTAAAGATTAGAAAAAGACAAAGAGTAAGTTGAACCGAGATTAAAGTTAATCTACATTAGTGGAAACGGGCATTAGACAGCAAAAGAAAAACATGCCTAAGTATACCGATCGTCACTTTACAATTAAAACCAGTCTACGTCATTTCTTGTTATTAGATCGCAATTCTGAGAGAATATGTTTCCGCGATTGGGATTGGCGTGTCAACTTTTCGCGAGTGATTAAAGGTGCGTTCGGAGAAACTTACTAATACTTGTGTATTATCCTATATTCTTGTTTTACTTATAATAAATGAAGATGGACTGACACAAATAGTACTTAAATTTCTCGAATTGCACCCTGAATTCTGAAAAGGATCCACCAGGCCGACGAATGACGATCAATAAGATCTCGATCTCGCGAGTCGGACCAATCGATAAGTACCGCGTTATCGGATTGGCTTCGACATTACCAGCATATTGTCTCTCTCCTTCTCTACGATTGTACTCGATAATTTTAATTGCGCGTCCCGGCTCCCGCTGAGAACAAGACTTTATGCCTTTATGGCGTTTCGCGCTAAAAGTCAGTCGGCTCGAATTCGAAAATCGGATCGGGCGAGCGCGGCGGAGCAGACGAAATTCCGCCATATAGATAAAGCAGCAGCAGGAGCAGCAGCAGCATGAACGTCGGCAGTGATATCACGCAGTTATCCTACAAGGAGCTGCAGGCCCTGGCCCTGAGGTATCGCGTACCGGGTAACATCAAGGTGAGTTGTCACCATCGTCGCCGACAATGCCGACATCATCATCGCGACGAAGATGTCCTAACGACCATTTTCTTTCTCCGTCTAATCTAATCCATTCTTGTCATCGCCGTCACCGGTTTTTGTTACCAAGAGACAAATTTATTCGAACTCCCGTCGAAGATCGCGCCCCGATCGATCGACGGTTGCGATCAGTTGCGATTCAAGTGGCTCCGGCGCATCCTCTGTGAGCTCTTTGAGTCGAGGAAGTCGAGCGTGGCGCGTTAAAATTGGCGATCAGCCGGATTTCTTTCAATCCGATCGAACACAGGATCCAGATGAACGTGCGATCTGGAAATTCCTAACCAAGACACGATCATCTGAAGCTGCTGCAATCCTGCAACTCGTCCAAATCGTCATTGTCATCCTGTATCGCATTAAGGGTTGTGGTAATAACGGACGGATGTGATAATATCCGGCCCATTCGAACGCCGTTCTCTCTCTTCGATCCCGATCGCTTCCCGCGATCCGAGTGGACATGAATGACCATCGCAGGACAATCGCTCGCGACCGGCAAGAACGAGCCGCTTCCTCTCGTTCATGTAACGCTGCCTCGCGATCCGGAGAGGTACGCGACATCCTAACCAAGAATTACATGAAATTGTCTACGTAACATCATCATTCTTGTCAGTTTCTCATGGACGGGATTTCCCCTACGCCCCATTACTTTCTTCTTTCCCCTAAGGTCTGCACTTTACGCTTATGCATTTCACTTTGGGTGCATTCTGTTTCACGCATGATGTGCGTAATAGATCATTTATCTTTGTTTAACATTCGGTGAATAACAAAGATAAATAATGCATCATGCGTATTATATGAGAAACACTATGCACTTTTTTTTTGTTTCAAATGCAGAGTGTAGCAAAGTGCATTAGCTAAAGCTAATTCTATAAGGTTTTATTCAGACAAACTTGTATAATCGCATAGCCATTACATATGCACAAAGAAAATTATCCAATCGCATTGTGATTGTTTAAGTTTGTCTGGATAAATTAATCCCTAATCGGTTTATTTTCAGTATTCCTATGCATTTGTTAATTTCATCTGTCTTTATTTACTGTCTTAAGATAGAGATGAGATATTGTTAGTTCAAAATTAATCGAGAACCATAATATGATTACTTTATATAATTATATTAATCATTAACTATAATTCCTATCCTGTAATTTTAGCATTAGTAATCGTTTGTTTGCAAAGATTATTTAATTTCTGCCAAAATGTTTATAAATTCTCAACTTTGATATTTCCTGTCTTATTATCAGATTTTCAACTTTTTCAATAATTAATGAAGTTTTCATTTTTCAATTCAGAGTTTCTACGTTTTTTTTAAAATAAATAAACGATATAAAATAATGTAAAAATTAAATATACTTTAAGTAAGAATATCAATATCCACAAAATTTTGACTTTTAAACCTTAGAACGTTTCCATGTAAAAAAGATTCGATTCTTTAGAGATACTAATTAAAGGTTTGCGGTATCATGATCCATTGCTAATGCCAACGTTTCGTGAACTTTGCCGTTCACTTCATCAAGGCGAGGACTGATTCGATTCATTTTCCATTTCTTTTAATTTATTTTAATTATCGCAAATGTTTGATTCCATTATCTCACTCTGTCATCTCACGATCCCTGAATTACAGAAGAAAATGCTGGTTAAAGTTCTGCAAGCCGCTAGAAGCGGAAATGATGCAGAGTTTTGCCGGTTGTTACAAGAGCTAAGGAAGAATCGCAAGAGGAAAACGAGGAAGTCAAAGGACTCGAAACTCGGGATAACATCGACGCCGTTGCACAGTCCCGATTATGTAATGACTGATGACGATTATTATTGTCAGCAACAACAACAACAGCCACAGCAACAATCGCCTTATCAGTGGGTAAGTTATTATATTTCCATAGTTGGTTGCAATATGGCATCGACATATCAATCAAATTACATTCTCGTTTTTTCTTTCACTTCTGCCATTTTATATTTCATTCAATTTCGTGATGCAGCAAACAAGCGGCAATGATTGACTTCGGACGAAGTGCTTTCCATTTTTGCAGATCGGTGCCGAGGAGGAAATAGTGAGTAAGGAAGATGATACCAAGATCCCACAATATGAGGAGTTTAAGCAGTTCCTACTCAAGAGAATTCAACGAGAATTCCAAGCGTGTGATAACAACAATAATCAGGTGGAAGATCTGAATATTGTAGATCTACGGACAACGTCGATGTCGCCCAATCTTCAAACGATCCCTCTTGTCGAACCGAGCTATCCGAAAGTAAATCTGATCAACGACACGGATCCTCTTGCGATTTCGTCGACTGACAGATCGAATTATCAAGTGCTGAAGGAACCTGAAGGAAGCTCGCAGGGTTCGTTTTTGTTAAAGAGAATGCTACAGGCACCAGTAGGCGCCAATCTAGGTGAAATTGCTAGCTCTCTCTTCTGGGCTAGCAATTTATTAGACAATTCCGACACCCTAACCGCCGAGTCAGAGAGTAATGAGAATGAGAATCAGCTGGACACAAATACCAATGAATACTACAATTTGCTGAAGAATTCTAGGGGCGAGTTCTTGCTAAACGAAGCAAACTTGGTGCCTCAGCAAGTTCCAAGTGTACTAACCAGTGACAATCAATACAGGTTTCCTAGTGACGTAGATAATCGGCCCAATTCTTACCAGAACTGGACAATCACTAGCGTGGAAGTACCCGACGGTGATCTGCAGTCCTCTAACTCTCGCGTGTTCCACGCGATCTATTACAACAATACGGATCCCACTGTAGCTACCGCGAACACGGACAACAATGTGACTTATCAGTATCAAACGGATACCTCCTGCAACAATGGTCAAAACTTCTTCAACTTTGATACGCAGAACGTCAATTACACAACCGGCACAGACATAATGGCCAATGATACCTCCGATATTTATTATCTGCAAAATTTTGGCAAACACAGCGGGGAGATGGATACGGGATATTTTCGCAACGTTGATACCTTCGGACAGAATAATGTGCAGCAAAATGTCTATGCGAATGATCAACAGTATCAATATATTTATCCTCGTTTTACTCAGGAAACAAAGAATCTATTCAACGAAAGGTTCGAGCAACCGCAAAGCGATCTCGTGCCAGGATTAGAACATAATATTAATCAAGAAACTAATACGGGGAATTTGCAGAGACCGGCAAATGGTGCGCGTTTATTTTCTTTTTTTTTATTGATATAAATAAATAATATAAAACAAACATAATGTAAAAATAAGATATATAAATTATATGTATTTTTTATATAAAAAAAATGTATACATTTTTTAATAATATCAACTGTTTTTTTCGAAGAACAGATTTTTTTTTGTTTTAATTAAGCGATATTTCATCATTCAGGAATAGTGGAAGCGTTCCGGCCAAAGTGGACTTCTGAGTCCAATAATTTGGAGAACATTCTGAATTATCATCTATCCAAGGAAGTAGATTACTCAAAATTAAGTCAAACATCCTGCGTCTATTGCTACGTGGCCCCAATCGTCTCGCAGCGATCTAATCTGGCAATTAATGACTGCTCGATTCAACGAAGATACACCGCCGAACAGCGACAACATTCCTTTTCGCCTTACTGGATGTTATATAACGACACATCGCAAGGTATGCGAATGACGAATGTGCCCAGCAATCCACTCGAGCAACCAATATCGTCACATGCAACCATTATCACTAACAACGATGATCTGAGAGAGATTACCAACAACGCTCCTATCAATGATGTGTGGATGAATCAGTATGAGCCGCCATCAATCGTTGACGACATGAACATTCAGGTTTCGGATTCGCTCTTTTATAATGTTGATCGAATCGACGATATCCCGGACGCGCCGGATATAGCAAAGACTTAAAATTCGCGCGCGATTTATGGTTTATAGTAAATAAACAACTAGAATAAAATTATGATTATTTTTAAGATGGATAGCGTTCCCCGAACCGCAAAGTGACGACGAAGGGACGTTTCTCTAGAATAATCATTTCTTTCCGTTTCTAAGTCACGGAAGAATTTTGTTAGTGTTCCAGCTTTGAACTGGAACAACCGAAGCCTATTAGTCATTGTGTACCGCGTAATTGACACCTCAGTAATTATTTTGTACAATTGCCGCGAGATGCAACAACGTACTCTTCCGTTTTCGCATCACCGACGAGTGACAGGCGCAATTATTTCTCCGATTTGTAACTGAAACGAAAATGATATTCGAACAAAAAGAAATAGCAAATGAAAATTGAATAATCGATATTATCTTGTAAGATAGATGGACGGATCTATGTTTGAACGTACAACGCTTCTATCGTAGATCATTGAAAGTTCTATTTTAAAACACAGAAGTTTCAGGACTCAATATCTTGGAAAGGCAAATATATATCGTGGATCGAAGATAAAATGATAAGATACTTATATTAAGATACTTATATTAATTAAGTACTTTTGTAGACTATTATTTACGTGAGATTGTAATGCTGTGCAATGTGAGATTTTATGTTTTTTTCATGTGTGTTAGCAAGAAAAGATTATTAGGATTTTATATTATATATAGGATTTATATGTACATACAGGTGTGTTTCGTGTAAGCATAACTTCAGAAATGAATTTAGAATACAAAAATAATACAAAAAGTTAAACATTTCTTCCACTTGATTTTATTTTCGAGTTACAGATATTTTCGTGTTTCATTAATTCTTGTTACAAATTCAACTATCTTAGCGTCTTTACACATTTCTGTCTCAATAATTAATCAGTAAGACGCGAAGATGTGTAAAGACGCTAATCCAGCTCAGTTTGTTTTCAATGAATTTAAGCACTTGCCGCTAGGCTGACCCATATTTTTTAAAAAAGGAATAACTAAACTCTAAAGTTAAAGTAATGGGGGAAAATATCAATATCACTTAAAGTTATTTACTCCATTTTTAAAAAGTATGGATCAGCCCACTGTTGTAGCAAACCCTTAATTAATTAAAACGCGAAAATATTTGTAACTCAGAAATAATGTCAAATAGAACTAATGTTTACATGAAATGTTTTGTTATTTTTGTGTTCTAAATTCATTTCTAAAGTTATGCTCATACTATGAAATACTTTGGATAATACTCATATATTGTGTCTCCTATATATTATATAGAAAATAAATAAATATAAATAAGAAATTATATAGATAAAAATTAATAAATGAAAATTTCTTATGTACTTTTAGTTAGATTACGCAGTCGAGCTGCAGTTGTATATTAATATATAATAAATAAATAAAGTTCATGCATCAAAAAAAAACTCATGCGTCTAATCCACATGTGAATTTGGTAATCATAAAAACATAGAACTCGGCAAAATCTAGCAACTATAATCAAAATTTAATAATATATCGCATGCTTTAGATTCTTTAGAATGCTAAACTTTTTCCGACTCACCCGACATAGCATCCGACTGAAACTGCGAACGGATGTAGTTTATCAGCTTCACAGAAATCGATTCCTTCCTCTGTTTTCCATACGTTCTGATTTCGTTATCCATGTCGGCTGAGTTCTTCTTTCGCTCCGTGGATCTTCCTGGTGTCACATGTACACTGTACATTTTCGCTGATATGTGAATTGTATGTCAATTTGTAATAGTTAAATCCTGATTCTTTGGAATTCTTTGGAGAACAATAATTTTTCGATTGATTGTATTTTATAATGAAAAGATTTGTCTTTACAAACTTTAATCCGAACAAAAGTTTAATCTGACCAAAAAATTTTATAAATAAAATATAAATAACTTTGTTCAGAAAAACGTTTGAGTTCATTAGTCATTAATTTTAAAAAATTTCAGAAAATAGTGATTTTACTGCACGAAAGTTTTACCGATTAATTTTATAACACTAAATAACTTTGCATTTATAATACAAAAAGTAACTTCATGATACTTTGCGTAACTTTCCAATATAAATTCCCGATAATCACGTTTCATTCACCTAATTATTGCATGGAGCACCGCGACTTTCTCATCAACTTCAACAGTTATTTTTATCACAATTTTATTTATAAACTAATCTAAAATTTGGACGAATCTCATTTACAAATATTTTCTCTGTTTCGATTCGCTTCGAGAGGCGAGAGGACAAAATCAGTGGTGCGAGTCGGCGCGTTGTCCACGAAAGACTGCTTGAAGTGCGTTAAAGGGAAGCAAGTAAATAGCAGTAGCAGGCAGTCGCTTGTATGTATATACATGTATCGTGGTTACAACCGGGTTGCATTCGAGTTGCGCGATTTTAATGAGTTGTTTTGTAGAGCACTGTGCTAATTATACAGGCTTCAAACACTTTTCGTAAGCTCTCTACAGGGACGCAAAAGTTTGACTAACCGATACCTTAATTAGTTGTGTCTTCTGCGCATTATTATTTTGCATAACTTTATGCAAAGAAACTTCTATCATAATTTTTTTAATTTCATCTATATATATATATATATATATATATGAGTTTTTTAATTATAAAATGATATGTTTATATCTAAGCTATTATTAATCGCTTAATTTTTTCTAGGAATATTAATTATGTATAGCAAGGAATAATATTGAAGTATCTATTTTATATTTATTACAATCTATAATATAATAGTTTGTATTTATCATCATTATTCCAATGAGAATCTAGAACACTTGAAAAAAAAGTACAAGTCCATTAAATTTTGGCTTTACTTTTCCGAGCAGTGTGAATATGAAATTTTCAAATTCAATTTTGCTGTTCAATGGCCGCTAGATTCTGTGTCTCTTTGATAGGTGGAATTGGTGGGCTCGGGGGACACTTTTCTTCATGCCAATTCCCTTCCAAATCCAATGCACGATTATGATTAACGATATTTGTCAAACACTCCTCGATCGCAGCATCTACATTTTCCGCAGTGATGAACGTGACAGATTCTTCTTTAACCTTTTTAACCCATTCATTAAGTTTCATCTTTTTTATCTCTTGGTTCTGCTCTTTCCTTAAAATATTCTTCAGAATGGCATTTTTGCGTCTCTCCCTCATCTCCGCCAGCTTGATCTCTCGCATCTTTGCTATTTCTGCATTCCATTCATCATTTATGGCGTTGCATGCTTTAAAGTCCTCTTCGGCCAGCTTATTAACTACTGTCTTATTAAGTTGCATTTGATTTTCTTTTACAATTTGCCTTACATATGCTCTGTAATACATTATTGGTTAATTTTTGAAACTAAGAATATACAATAATTTCAGTAGCTAGAATATTCTATTGTATTAATCATGTTTATTTTATTAATCATCATCATCAAAAGTCAGATTTATAGAATTATACATACTTAAATGATGTCATATATGTCTTATAATTATTATATAAACGCTTGAGCTCCACACAATCTTCCATAGGTATGACAGGTCTTTTTGGTACTCGAAACACTTTAGATTTTGCTGTAGGCAGCCAAATTGGTTTCCTTTTCCAACGTATACACTGTGTGTAGACAGAATTTGGAATAAAAGTCTCACAGAGTCCTGTAGTACCCATTAATGCATTAATGTTTATTATCCTCATGGTTTGCATTGTTCTAGAATTATAAAAAACTTATTGTCATGAAAATTATATTATTATCAGCTTGTAATATTGATACTTGTCACTACAATGCTATCATATCATTTCAATCAGTATTATATATATCCAGATAATATTATGTCCGAAATATGACACTTTCAAGACCTCTTAAGCTTCGTTTTCAAGCTAAAAAGAGACAGAGACAGAAAGAGTTTTAAGCCCTGCTTAAAATCCAAATAACATTGGTGCAAAAGGGCCTTATATCTGTAGTTTGCAGATGATGTTGCTGAATGTATAATACGCACATACACACACATACACACACACACACACACACACACAAAATAAAGAGATTAAGATAAATTAAATAAAGAAAGTAAATTGCAATGAACATCCTTTAAATAAAGAAACCAAAATTAATGAAACATATAGAAGATACCGAATATTAACAGTCTTCTAAAATTTTAATATATAATGTAAATGTAATATTATAATAATCAATAAATATTGAAAACAATTAAATGACAAATACCAAGATACGAAGTAATTTCGAAGTAACAACACAAATCTTTCGCCACTCCAGTTTTGGCAGGCTTTGGTTATGTTACTCCAATTTCCTCCAATTTCTCAAAAGTGAGGTTATAGTATTTCTCTTTTTTTTGGTTCCTCCCAGGCACGGCGATTCGCTGCGCTTGCGCATTTGAAATTGCGCTTTTGCATTTAAATATTCAAATGTTCTAATTATCGTAGCTGTATATAACTTCACAAAGGGAACATAAGTATCTTCTTGAAATTTTATGAACTTTATTGTACAAAATGTGTCGTGTATAGATATATAACCAAAATAAAAGGAACGTACTTTTTTAAATATTCTTATGTTAAAAAGATGGAACATTTCTTTTGAAAAAAAAAATTGATTTGTTTGTGACTTTTATCGACTTTTAAAGTTGACGAAACTACAAATAATATTATCGTAATAAAACGATAAAAGAAAGAAATATTTTTAACAAAAGTTCACTTTATAAGTTTTACACTCAAAGGCACTTTATAGTGGCTTATATACAGAATTTAAAAAAAAATTATGTCTTTCAAAATAATCTTAGTTTTGTTCATCGTTTTTAAGAATTTTTTAAATATACCGTTAAATTTTTCTTTAAATTATAGGCTTTAATTATATATGTATCAAAAGTTTTTTAATTCTTGAAAAATAAACAGAGAGAGATTTAAAAAATATGACATAATATTTTAGAGAAATGTAATTAAATCTTCGAGAAATAAAATCCGGATGCAGCAGAAAATGTTCAAAAGCGAGAAGTCATTTATAGAATATGTTTATTGAAAATGATCGTGTATAATGCGATGTATCTATAATGTACAACAACAAAATCAGATTCCGCGAAATACATTCATTCGAACTCCCTCATGTCTTCCTTCTACTTTTCTTTCTTTCTTTTTATGTCCCTCTTTCCTCGAAACAGCAATAGCATACTCACACTATATATTAATTATCCTAATTACAATTAATGCGTAATTAATTAATCTTCGTCATCACGCGGTACGACAATATCATCCCACACAAACACGAATAAATCTTATCTCAACAATCGCTCTAAAATTATTATCGCCGTATATGGTTATTATTAATTGTAATTGTTTTTTTTTTTTACTTTTTTCTCCCTTTGTCTTGTCCTCCGTTCCTTTTTTACAAATGTGCCCGAACGCTGTAGAAATTACTTAAAATATATCTGCATCGACGATAATCACAGATATTAATTTGTATCTATACTATAATAACGTCGTTCCTTTTCTCTTTTTTTCCTTCTCGCTCTTTACGCCATTCACAGATCGAACGTAGTCAGAATTTCGTGAAAATTCAAATCCAAATTACAACTCGCGATAAAATTCCACCTGCGTGTCATAAAATTGACGAATCCTTTATTAATGAAAATAATAATTAACGCAAGAATAATTATACATCTCGTACACGCGGGACGCTCCAAAAAGACACTCACGCGTTTGTTATTATTCTTCTCGATCGTTTATAAAGTTTTCAGAAAAAAATTTTCATCGACTTATTAATTCGACTTTCCGCTTAATCATTTAAACAACACAAAGGGTCATAGACGTAACTTAAGATTCGAGATGATCTTAAGCTTGAGATGTTATGAACCAATCAGAGGCCGGTATTCATAGTCGATTCTTATTTTAAGTAATGTTTTAAGTAGCTAATGCGGTCCTCTGATTGGTTCATAACATCTTAAGACTGTACTTAAGACGGTCTTAAATATAAGATCCGACTATAAATATGAATACCGACCAGAGAGTCGTATCAGTATCTTAAGATATTGCTTGAGATTGTTTTCAGATTAAGAACAGACTATGGATTTCGGCCAAAGTCTAAAATCGGAATATCTTTCAGATGCTTTGTCGCTTGACTTTGGACTTTGTGTTGTCTAAGCAGCTTTTTAATTTTCCGTTCGATTTCTCTTTCGGAACGCCCAGTGCGAGAAGAAATCGAAGAATCTCGTCGTATATTTTTTAACATTTCGTAACAATTGCAGCATTTCGGGAAGTATCTTTGGCTTAGACGCAGAACAGTTTGTGCCATTTGCTTTGAAGAAACGCAAGTAAGCAGAAA
Source organism: Acromyrmex echinatior (assembly GCF_024713525.1). Taxonomy (NCBI): domain Eukaryota; kingdom Metazoa; phylum Arthropoda; class Insecta; order Hymenoptera; family Formicidae; genus Acromyrmex; species Acromyrmex echinatior. Next base: position 3,080,935 of record NC_141860.1, on the reverse strand, counting down.
AAAGGTCTGTCTCACAGCGATCTTTTTGACGGAGGAGAACTTGTAACGAACGTCTCGCGGTTTTTCATCATTCAGAAGTTTTAGATTTCAAAGTTGAAGAATGGACAATATCATGCTAAACGGTCTCTAAATGATAAATGATAAAGCGAGTGAAAGAAATTCAATGCGAAAATAATTTAATCATGATCTTCTGGCGGCCAGATTTTGCAAAATCCTCTTGCATTTCAAAACTGCATTCGTCTGAAGGCAACATTCGCAAAATTCGTGAACTCGACAGTGGCAGTATTCCATGTATAAGTGGTTGTAATGAAACATGCTATGGGATCAACTTTTAGTATGTACTTAAGCCTCTTTGTTGAGAAACAATCTATTAATCATTTAGCATGTCGATGAGCTCTCTACAATCGTTAATTTTAGAGATTCTCATCTACTTATTCGCACATCGCGTGATTTTTCACTTTAATGCATGCGTTAAAAAATTCATGGCTTGTTTCAAGAGCTGCATTCTCTTTCTGCTTTTTCTACGCTACTAGGAAATTTCTAAGCACTAAGACAATGGGAGCAGAATTTGGTTTATCAGTAGAACCACGGAATTTGCAGGTTCGCAGAACCTTAGCAGCTTACTAGACTCCTACTTAAAATCCTTAGAGCCTCGGAGCCATTTCTGGATTTCTTAAAAATCCTTACAACTGTCAAAGTCTGAATCTCTTTTTTTTTTCGGCTTCTTAGACCTACGGATATTTCGAAATATTATGCTTCGCGATTGAATCTAAATTCTTAATTAGATCAGTGGTAGTTTAAGTTCTTATTAGATTCAAGGATGCTTAGTCTGGAGTTAAAAATACAGTCTTGTAAGAAGTCCTAAGTTTTATATCTCTTCTTATATGCACGAAAATGATGGCACATGTGTTTCTAGCTTGGCTTTGTAAGCAAGAATCTCTTGTCAATATACTTGAGCTGTGTGTACATTTCATTGGTCGATCAAAGGAAGGCATTGTGTACACCGATGCGTTCTGCGTTTACTGAATTATTTTTCCATTTGTAAATTCCTTGACGTACACGCAGACCTCCGTCAAGAGATCTATCATTGAGAAATATAATACAGTAATTGTCAGACATCTATGTAGCAACTTTTATGTATTATATATTCAGAATGCAAACTTCTTTTCGAACTTAGTTTAAACGGTAACGTTCAATCCTCGTCTCTTTCTCTCTCTTTCTCTTTCTTCATCTTAATTCTCGTGGAAAATTCATTCATTCACTCCACAATATTAAGGTTGAATTGCAAGAAATGATAATCGGTAAATACTATTGTGTATCGTAAATAAGTTTTAAATATTTCCCTCTGTTTTCACAAATGTGGAATTAATTAGAATAAAATATATATGCGGAAGATACAGGGTGATCCATTTAAATCATCTGAAATATTTCGCTTATTTTTGATAATATAAAAAAATGTTTTAAACGAAAGTAGAAGAGTTTCGAGGGGGACATATTTTGGTCATGTTGTTTTTTTTCTAGGTGGCGCTAAAAAGATATGAAGGTTACGTACACTTTTTTAAATCGAATTGTATGATTTTTTTTTAAACAATATAATTATTCTGCATATAAAAGTATTAAGGTAATACCAAAAAACCAATAGTTGATGAGATATTTTATACTTTATTCTTATAACTCGTAAACTATTAACTTTTTGATTATACTTTAATAAGAAAACAATTGCTTATTTAAAAAATTATCCATTTTGCATATATAATTTTTTAAAATTATTACGTATTTTCTTTACACCAACTGTTTTATCTCATTATTTTATAAAAGTATTAAGGTACGATTATAAAAAGTTAATAATTCACGAATTATGTAACATTTTATGTCAATATGTGCCAGAACAAAATGTAACATCTCGTCAACTATTGGTTTTTTGATATTACTACCTTAATACTTTTATATGCAGAATAATTAAAGGAATATCACATTGTGTAAAAAAAAAAGCATACAATTCCATTTAAAAAAATGGAGGTAACCTTCATATTTTTTTGGCGTCATCTAAAAAAAAAACAACATGACCAAAATACGTCCCCCTCGAAACCCTTCCACTTTCATTTGAAACATTTTTTTATATCATTAAAAATAAACTGTATTTCAGAGATATTTCAGATGGTTGATTTAAGTGGATCACCCTAGTATATGCACAAGGTGAACAAAAATATTGTTTCCGATCATTTTGAAGCACCTTGTACATGCATACCATTGAATTTGGTCGACTCTCTTTCCTTTTCTCTCTCTCTCTCTTTCTCTCTCTCATTCTTATATATGTATAATCACTCTATGTTATATCATCAAATATTATGTAAGAATATTTTGTACGACTATATTTTAATAAAATAGTTGGTAAACAGTAAGTATAATTATTCAACAAGTACTACGTTATTATAATAGTAATAACATCCAGCGGTTAATTGGTGGAGACTTATAACCGAAGAAAGAAATCCATACATATAAATAAAATTAAATCCGATTTACTGCTTTAATTTTTTTTCAGCGCAATGTGATAAAGATATAATAAATAACATATTATACGTAATATGTATATTTAAAACAGATTCTTAAATTCTTTCACATTTCTCCATTTCAAATTGAATTTATAAATTGTGTTCTCAGATCTTCTTTGATTCTAAAATTGTTTAAAAACATTTGTTATGCTTCAAGTTGTACATGTTATTTTTTGCATAATTCATTGTCTCCTCCAATAACCGCAATAATGATAATAATAATAATAATAATAATCAATATAATAACTAAGAAATTAAAAGATTTTATTCCATGAAACGAAGAAATAAAAAAGATGAACAAGTATACTCATTATAGAAAACTTCAAGATTTCTATATATAAAATAGTTTTTGGTTATAAACTGTAAAACAGATAATAAACAAGTTACCCATTCATAATAAACAAATAATTCTAACGCCACTGTAAAATTTCTGCCAATATAATCGCTACACTCTCTCTCTCTCTCTCTCTCTCTCTCTCTCTCTCTCTCTCTCTCTCTCTCTCTGTCTATATATATATATATATATATATATATATATATAAATAAATTGTGATAAATATATTTTCTAATTGTAAGTATGATCTTTTCACAACTCAAAAAAATAAATGTGATATCATGATATTTCTTCCATGCGAATTTAAATACAAAAATTTATTCCTTGCGAAAGATTATAATTGTGTGTATGCGTGAGTCCTTATGAACTATCTATGCTTGCTACTTGGCAGAAATGTATTACTGTGTCTTTAGAGAAAATTTCCCTACTGTATACACGTGCATAAAGATAATTCTTATATCCTAGGACTCTTACGTCTTCGGATCTCTAAATCCTTAGACTTCAAGATTCCTGGTTCTGAGATCCCTGGTGTCTCAAATCTTTAGATTCCTAGATTCTTGAACGTTTATGTTAAAATTTTCAGATTACTAAATTACTAAATTATAAAACTAAATTATATTAAGATAATTACTAAATTTCATCAGAAAATTAGAAATCAACATCAATGTTTCTACTTCGGCAATTAATAAACTTTAAAAATTATATATGAATTCATCATTCTTTTCTTGAAAATTAAAAAAAGTTTTAATATAATATAAAACGGTTTTGAGAATAAATAAAATTATTTAATCAAGAAGTATAAAAGCCAACGCTAGTTCAAATTGTAATTTGAATTAATATTGTGACTTTTATGCTTCTTAATTAAGTAATTTAATTGTAATATATTCTTTTATCTCATGTTCACAAATTCAGGAATCCAAAAAAGCAAGACTCTTCTTGTCCGATATAAATGTTGAGCTTAACATTTGCAGTAAGTAATAAATGTAGACAGTAGAGTTCAGTTATCTTATAAAGCTAATCTCAAAGAACAGGGTCGTGACTATGTAATGGTTCCGAAACTGGTATCACTGTGAGCTTAACGGACTGCGCGTCACCGAGGAAATTTCTCCACCGTGCGCCTAGTAAAATAGAAGACTGTAATTCTATTTTTTTCTGTAGTTTTTCCTCTCTTGATGAAACGCGTCATGTCGCCTTTCTCCGTAAAAAATTACATCTTGTAAATAAAAATAACGTTTCTTTCACTTTTGTACGTTGGTAGTAGTGCAAGGCCGTGGCACATATTTTATCCTACAGCAGGAGTTCTCAAACCAGTGAAAAACCAAAGCGAAGAGGAGAATAAAAAAGGGAACAATGTTTTTTTTCTCATCGAAAACATTATCGGATCTCTAAAATTAAACTTTTAATTATTTGATCTAATTAATTTTTCTAAAAAAATTGTATTTTTACCAGATTACATACTAAATAAAATGGATGAAATATCCATACGTTTAAATTCAAGATGTATACAAAAAATGCAAGTTTGGATTTGAAAAATTAGGATGACTTTATGGTTCGAGACATAAAGTATTAACATTATGTTATCACAAAGAACATTAAAATAAAACAACTTGAATTTTTTCAGTATGGAAGGTCTATAGTAAAAATATTATAATAAACATAATATATTCGGGAAAAAATGTTTTATATATAATTATATAAAAATATATATAATTGTATATACATAAATGAATTTATATATGTACTTTATATATCTATAATTATAAAGAATTATACATAATATAAATATACATATTATAAATAATATATTCATTTATACTCAAATATATAAAATTATATATAATTTTATGTAAAATATTTTTTTCCGGTATATGATAAATACATAAACATATATGAAAAATGTTTTTCAATCCCTTTATATGATCAGCCAAGAAACAATAATAATAAAAAGAATAAAACCAAATTATGTTTTGCTCGCAATGAATATTACATAAACAACTATTAAATAAAGTTTCACGATGCATATAAAAAAAATTAATAAACAGTTTCTGGTTTAATAATTTCCATTGATATTTTTCTCACTTATCTATAAAAAAATTCTGGGACATAATAATACAAAAATAATTAAAGGACCTACCACATGTAAATTTCGATATAATACTAAATCATTTATATGTGATAATTAACGCTCGCGTATGTCTTTCCCTTCTTCTCTTCAATTGTCTAAAAATTCTATTTTTTTATTTGCAGATGAGTTACATTATGCACATTCTATGATAAAAAAAATATGCATATGCAAAATGTATAGAATTTTAGATTATACTATATATATTATATATATATATATATAGATAATTTTATCTGCAACATGAACATCGAAAAGTTTGAGAACTCCTGTCCTACACAGTTATTATATCACGAGTCGTTAAATATATAAATAGCTTTCGCAAGATCTCTTCCCCGAGCTCCCCAGCCGAATTTCGCGTTTCAATCGTTTGATCATACGTCTGATGAATTTGGTCCATCCGGTGTGTCCACTCGCGTTCTCAAGCCGAAATTACTTGTATGATTGTTCAAACGACGTATGTTACGCACTCGACTTTAGCAACAACATAGCTCTTTTTACATGTCTCATAACTCGAATCGATGGAATTATTCGATTGCTCGTGGTCCATCGATGGGCATTGTATGCAACACTTCATCCAGCAATTGAAGCGCTCTGTGTAAATGCACCTGGAAAATAAATGAAATAATATTGAAAATAGAATATTACGATGTGTAAAATGATATAACAATTGATAAATTAATATAAATAAATGATAATTTGACTCTGATTTAAATGTATAACCCTTCATACGTTTATTTTTGAATTTAAAAATAATGTAAGCAAAAATTTAATAAATTCCTATATATTACACTTTCAAAATATATATTATACTTTTTATTTATTAAATCTACTACTTAATCGTACTAGTTTTTGCATTTTCTTTTAAAAAAAGAATTTCTGATTAAAGAGATTCGCAAAGTAAAATTACGAAATATACCTCAATCCAGCATGGTGTTTCTTTTATACTTTGTCGCGGATAATCTGGACCCCATCCCTTAACAAAACTCAAACGCAGGATACAAAGTCTACGTAAATCGTCGACTCCAATCCCTGCAGCTGCGCTGAGACCTGAATAATAATTGTGTTTTATACACTATTGTATACACTATTGTGAGTGTATTAAAATGTATTTTCTTAATAAAATAAATATATTTTATTTATGTGCTAAACTATATTTATAATTTAATTAAGTTATTAAAAACGTGTTATTGATAGCTGCTCGGTTCTTACTTTTGGTGATAGGTGCTCCGTGTGTGAGATGGCCTGCAACAGCTGCAGCTTGCGCTGCTGCAGCGGCTTGAGCAGTGGCGGCTTGGCCTCGCATCTGTTTGTGGCACTGCCTTAAATCGAAGACTTTAATGTACGCCGAGGGATAGATTTTATGTACTGCGTCACCAGGTGCTCGGCCTGCCTCTCTATCCAAATAATAAGACTGTACAAAGACGCTGTGTTCACTCTGGCATCTTAACCAAACATCACCTTCACCCCTCAAATCCAATACAACGCCCTTCCCTAAAATATTTTGTTTTAATCAAGGATTTATAATATTTTCTAGAAAACTCTCAATTGAATTATAATTACCTATATGAAGACGTGCTCGTTCGCTCTGTTCTGTTCTGTGCACATTGCTCAAGGCACCTAAGCAGAATCTGTTTCCACCACTAGGATCTACGTAGCCGTCCACGGTGACTGTGGGACAACCACTACTGACTTTGAATGTTTCTCCGACTTGGATGTCCAATTCGAAGTAACCAACGGAACACCAATATTCTGGTGCTGGTTGCGTAGAGAGCAATCCTCCAATGTTTCCACTGACATCATTTCCATGGCCTCCCCCTGTTTCATTGAAGTATTAGATTCAATGTAAAGTTATGTCGTTAAATTACATAGTTTAGAAAACAAGAATAGAAAGAACAATTCATTATTGTAATAACCATAGTAACAAATTAATTATTAATTAGATTTTAATAAATTAAAATCAATCATAAAAGGTTATATAAAAGATTATATAAAGAGTTAAACGACATAACATATAAAATAATTAAAATTAATTATTTAAACTGAGTCTTTAACAATTAATTATTAATTGTATTGCGATCTGAATGAAGACTAGAATGAAATTAAAACTGGTTACGTATTTTGAGACATTTTGTCACGTCAAGTGTGTCTTATCATATTAGATTAGTATTTCTCAACATTCATTTTGTGTGTTCATTTAAGGCCCTTCATATAATTAAAAAAAAAAATGATTTGTCTAAAAAGGAAATTTTTCTTTGGATTAATGTAATTAACTTACAATATGATGTCGTATGAAGATGTCGAGGGTCAGGTGGTTGCATACTTTGAGTATATGTGAGAGTATTGGCCCCAGTCCATTGTGGCGCACCGGAATTGTACGGGGTTGTACCCACGGGAAAACCATTTGGATGGTGAAGATGAACAGGTGACACAGGAGAACTTTGCCCTTCACCTATTCAATCCAATGGAAATAAATTCATATATTAAGAATATTAAAGTACTTTTGTGTTAAAAATGCTAGAAGGGAAATTTAGATCTTTGGAATTTGCATTTAGTAGTAGAATATAGTCACTTTTGCTAGTTTGAGTAAAATGTTTGTAAAAAATCTGTTACCCAAAGAAGCCGCTAACGCGTCAACTGTAGGAGGTTGATTGATATCCTGCGGGGGTGTTGTAGTGTTGTAGAACGTGTCGGCGGTTGATTGTCCTTGCGCGGGACTCAGAATCTGCGCACCAGACGTTCCGCTTGACGCTGAATTCAACGACTGTTGCTGGCTACCTACGGTGTGACTCATTGGATGTACTACTGCTGCAAAATCAAAATTCATACACGATGCAGGCAACATAAAATATTAAAACGCAACGAACATGGCCCTCGCTATAGTTGCTCTGAAACTGTTGCGTGAATCGGCGTTTCCCAAAATATTTATTCTAAATATATTTTATATTCTAAACGTTTTAATAATTGATTTTCGGTCATTGCAGAACTAACTAGCTTTCAAATTTCAGAAATCTTAGATTCTTCTAAAATTAGAATTTTATTTTAATACATAATAAAAACGAACGTGATTTATGAACCAAAAAGAAGAGCATAAAAACCACCGCACAAGATATTGTTTGTGATATTTAATTATCATTACATTAATAAAACATTAGACGTTTTGGCCACAATCTGGTCACCTTCAGTAAATTCACAATATTCTTAAAACGCAGAATTACATATAGCTAACATTAAATTCAACCGTCCTGTAATATAACTATGTATAAACGTGTTCTTTCATCATGTGAAGATGCCTCGTACAAAAATGTTGCAACGCCAATTATCATATTACAAAATATGTAGAACAAGAATTTCCAGATTCTAATTTAAAATTAACCTATCTTCTAGTCGAAATATATGAGAATAGAATCGTTTTACAGAAAAAAAATGATGAATCTCAAGTATATCTTTTATACAGATGGAAATTTGTCGTTGTGATCTTATGTGTTATTATTTATCATATCATATATGTTACCACTATTTATATATATGTATCAAAAGTTTGGATTGTTCTAGAATTATTTATTAAGTGTGAGAGAGAGATCTTTCTTAAGAAAAGAATGGTGAAAATTACATAGGGAAAATGTATGAGATTCTCAATGATCAGAGTACATATAGTTTAATAAATAAAGATCCCACTAACAAAATTACAACAGAAATTAGTAACTTACTAAAAAATTGGAAAAACAAGGGGTACATTGATCTAAACATATACAAAAAATTGTATTATATGTATCGGACGGCGAACTTCCGAATTCTTATGGACTGCCAAAAATTCATAAGGAAGGTCCGCTAAGATTGATAGTTAGCTGCATAAACAGTGCTTTTATTTGACGACCTTAAAAGATATTATAGATAATAATAATAAAAATAATTTCAGTTATGTAAAAAACAGTTTTGATATTATAAATAAACTCAATGGAAAGGTAATCGATAAAAACTTCAGTATTATATCATTTGACGTGGTCTCGATGTATACGAACATTCCGACCGATTTAGTATTAAAGAATATTGAACGTAGGTGGAACTTAATCGAAAACAAGATTTCGATTCCTTTACATGAGTTTATCAAAGCAATTATGATTATAATTAACTCTACATTTTTTAAATTCGACAAAAAAATATTTAGACAGATTTTTGGCATGCCAATGGGCTCTCCATTGTCCCCTATATTAGCGAATATTGTTCTACAAGACTTAGAACAAGAAATTATTACTACTAATAATGTTATCTCGTCTTTTTATTTCCGTTATGTTGATGACATTGTATTAGTGGTGCATAAAGACAAAGAGGAGAATGTTCTGGAATTGTTTAATTCATATCATGAAAAGCTAAGATTCACAGTTGACTTTGGCGATGAATATGGCATTAATTTTTTAGATGTTAAACTAATGAGACAAGGAAGAATCATCTTCGATATTTATAAAAAACTTACTAATTTAGGGAGATATTTAAATTATTTTTCGAATCATCCGTTAGTACACAAAAGGGGCGTAATCATAAATTAGATAGAATATTGCTTTTATCCCATCTAAAATTTCAAGAAAAAAACATCTCTGATTTAATTCACACTCTGTTAATGAATGGTTATCCTCTTAAATTCATCTTTTCAACAATAAAAAATAGAATTAAAACTTTAGAAAGTAGATCTAATTTAGATAAAAATGGTGAGCACAATAATAACGAAAGTGACTCTAATTCTAATTTAAAGAAAAAGTTTTTCATAATACCATATTTAAATAAAATATCGAAAAATTCAAAAAACTATCACATATTTAGGGCTTTAATATCGCTTGCAAACCTATAAATAAAATGAAAAGATTTATAAAAACTGGAAAAGATCCTTTGCGTAAAGAGGATCACCGTGGAGTGATTTATAAAATTAATTGTTTAAATTGTGAGTCTTCTTATTTATTTATGCTTCTATCTTATTTATGTTGGCCAAACAAAAAGGAAATTAAAAACTCGAATAAAAGAACATAGAACTGACATAAGAAGATTCACTTCGAAGATGTCAGTGATTTCGCGTCACCAGTTGAATGAGATGCATGAATTGGATTGGAATAATATCAGAATTTTAGACACAGAACAATCATTAATAAAAAGAAGAATCTCTGAAATGACAAAAGCCAAATAAGTAGTATCAATGAGCAAAGTAACATTGAAGATTTACCCGATGTTTATCTGCTTTTTCTTAAGAAAGATCTCTCTCACACTTAATAAATAATTCTAGAACAATCCAAACTTTTGATACATATATATAAATAGTGGTAACATATATGATATGATAAATAATAACACATAACGTCACAACGACAAATTTCTATCTGTGTAAAGGATATACTTGAGATTCATCATTTTTTTTCTGTAAAACAGGTAACGATTCTATTCTCATATATTTCGACTAGAAGATAGGTAAATTAGAATCTGGAAATTCTTGTTCTACATATTTCGTAATATGATAATTGGCGTTGCAACATTTTTGTACGAGACACCTTCACATGATGAAAGAACACGTTTATACATAGTTATATTACAGGACGGTTGAATTTAATATTAGCTAAATGTAATTCTGTGTTTTAAGAATAAACTTGAATTTACTGAAGATGGCCAGATTGTAGCCGAAACGTCTAATGTTTTATTAATGTAATGATAATTAAATATCATAAATAATATCTTGTGCGATGGTTTTTATGCTTTTCTTTTCATAAATTTTATTTTAATTTGAAATTTTTTCATATAGCACTAAAAATCTCCAAGAGACATCTTAAAAATATCCAAAGGACGTTCTTAGGATGTCTCTCGGATAAAGTTGGCTGTATAGGTTACAGTGATTTAAACATTATAGCCTGATATTGTAACGAATGTGTTACCCATCTTTGAATTCAGGATTGATTCATGATTGGATGCCATTTCAGATATATCTTGCGTTTTCTATGAAATAAATTCAAAGATTGTCTTTCGCACAATTGCTTCGTAATTACTCCATCTTTTATGAAGCGCTACTTTTATGAAATGCGATTTAATTTGGGAAATTCTGATTCGATTTTAAGAATCACGAAAAATGCACACTGGCAACATTGAGCGATGGCTAATCAGCGACATATAATTGAAAGCACCTTAAATAAATAGCTGTGTACAATGAAATACGTACGATGATGCATGTTACGGCTTGCCGAGTGATGAGGCGTGGGTATCCAGGTTTGTCTGGGGCAATTATTGTCGTCCAGTTTAGCATGGGGATTACCATTATTGCCGCCCCCACCGGCGCTAAACATACCCTCAGTACTAGCTGTGCCGAACAATCAGAAGGAAAAGAAAACAATGAAGCCAAAACAAAAATTGTATTACGCAACAAAAGAGAAATTTGCGAAGCGTATTCTTGCCTACTAAATCTACATTCGATAGCAATAAACGAAAGCGGCTGGCTCGTTAGCGCAATCATTTTAATAATTAACAATCATATCGAGCGCGTCGAATTCAATAGCATGTTTATTTTTAGCACAGTTGGATGGTATCTGCATAAATTTTCCTGAAACGTAACCATCACATGCCAAATTTGCGACTTGTCGGTTTAATGACTTATTAACATTCTTATATTTAGATAAAAAGATGTGTCCATTATGTTAATATGGGTAAATATTGACAATAACGGAAGCAACTCCGATGACTTTGACCTTGACATATGTTGTCAAGGTCATAACCCTGAGTAACCTCCAACGGATTTTAGCCATCGCTCGTCCTTCGTTAAAAAGTTATCACAAAAAAGTTTAAAAAAAAACAATTTATTTCTATTTTATACAATATTAAAAGCTATTCTATATCCTTCTTTGCTTACGTATAATGACTTTTTACGCAAAGCAGCTCTCACTCCACCTTCTGCCCCTTCATGCTTTAACAATAATGGAAAGTTTGAAAAAATAATGTTTTATTTCTACTATATATATATATATACACAACAATAAATACTATATGAAATATAGGATATTTAATAATAATAAATCATCACTTGTACTAATCTATTGAGAAATAGCAACTGTATGCTTACAATTTGAAGAAACTGCCTAAGGCAGATGTTTGACCAATCAGAATAAAAAGAGCCAAAATTTCTTTGTTGGTGAAATTTCAATCTTTCAATCTTCAATCTCATTCTTGAATGCGTAGTCTGATTCCGGCCAAAGATTGCGCGATCAAAATTTGTAAATACAAACGATATCCACCAAAATAAATGAGCAATGTAATCATGTCGAATAGTACATTAAGAATTTCTAGACAGGGAGGGGAATGAGGCAAAAGTCACTCCGTGTCGAAACTTATATGGACTTGTTTGTAAAGAAATGAATTTGTTTGTAAAGTAGTAAATTTGTGTTTTTAAAGCAGTGACTTAGTGTTTTTACAAAGTCATTTTTAAAAACAAAAAAGGAAGTCACTTCGCGTAGGAGTCGTCTCCAAGCAGGGAAGGGGGGAAGGAGGGGGGGGGAGATAAATTGAAACATTTTTCAGAAATACTCAGAAATATTCGAAAAGTTTAATAGTACATAATAACCTAATCCTACCATGTACAGTAAATACTATTTTAAACTTTCATTTACATTTAATGGATATATATCTAATGGTACATGGATTAGGGCTAAGTTATTATACCTATTAAATGTAAACGAAAATATAAAATAGTATTTAATATTGTTATATGTACAGTAGAAATAAAACATTATTTTTAAAACTTTTTTTGTTAATAACTTTTTAACGAAGGATGGCTAAAACCTGTTGAGAAGGTTACAAGGTCATGACCTTGACATATGTTAAGATCAAGATCATCGAAGCTATTTCCGTTATTGTCAATATTTACCTTAATATGTTGCACTGATTCATCGAGATACATTACTATCTAATTACCAGACATTAATTACAAACAGACACCGTATAAAGCCAATTGATGAAAATTTTTGATAAAGTAGAAGTAGTTCACAAAATGAAAAGATACAATAGCAACATTCAACTTACTTGAGTTAGGCGGTGGTAAACCCGGTATAAAGCCTTGTTGAGCTTGTTGTGCATTGTTCGAGGCAGTTGACTGAGCCGGCGGATGATGCTGAATCGTTTGATTCATTTCGCCGTCCACGTCCATCGCGGATCCGACTGCGGCAGCGGCTGCCGCAGCAGCCGTGCCGCCGCCGCCGACGGTATATTCGTCCTTAACTAGTCTTCCACCGGGACCGACACCCACACCAGATTGCAATGTCAGGCCGGATAGGTCTGTAAAGAACGGGTCTGTGCGGGGGAAACCAACCCATTCCATCAAGACACCAAGAAGACCACAACAATCAATGATTTTTTTCGCTCTAATATTCTGTATTTGTTAACCCCAGGATGCACAATTTATACTTATTTCGTTGAATAATTACGATCGGAAATGATAGAATTAAGCTTAATCGAGCGTTTTCCATGTCAATAATAAAGGCAAAAATAAGAAAAGAAGGGGAAAGAGAAATTAAGTTTTAAAAAAAAGAAAGAAATATCATATGCATACATAAAATACAAATACTGTGTTAAAAATAAAATCTAAAGCAAGATTACATGTCGCAACATACCTATGCCCGGAGATACCACTCGCTCATAGTGATAGGGATTCACGCATACGGAATCGCATTTCAAGTCAAAAGCAAACTGACAGTATTTCACATGTTTCAGTTCATTTTTGTGCAAATCCGGCCATCTCCAAATGCGAGCATAGATCACATGAGGAAAACCTTTTCGTCCTGCTACTTGCAACCTACCATCCAAAGTTCTTTGGATGGTGACACATTTGCTTGGATGTGCGCCATTAGTAGTTATCGCAGTGATCAAACTATCTAATTCATCACGTTTTTCCTGTTGAGCAAATTGTACGCATCGTAAATTAATCTTTATAAGTAGACATCAGATTCTTTCTCAATTTCATACTTTTTTTAGAAAGCATTGGAAATTAACATAAAAATAGAAATTTGTCTCATTAAAAAAGCACATTCTAAAAATGCATATTTATTTGTGCATATTTGTGCGAATTTCTGTATTTTGTGCATGTCAAAAAATATCTGCATAAAATCTAATATTTATTTACAAACTGCGTTCTGTTATTCGCTGGAAATATACGTAACTATAGATTTTTAGTATTCCCAATAAATAATGCAGCCACAGTTTTGAAATATAATAGAAAAGCGGTTACAAACTGTCGAATGATAACCAAAAGTAAAAATGAGAATCAGCTGTCTTCACAAAATAAATTCACTTGACGTAACACTCATAGAATCATTTCATCCTTGTTGTCTATTCAAATATTAAACAAGGATAAATAATATTCGCGAGTATTATAAGCGTCAAATGGAACGTATCCTATGAAATAAGACAATAGAAAATAATTTAAAAATTAGCAAAAATAAAGATATTAGCACAATAGAAGATTTTTTTTAAAACAATATTACATAATATTAATGACATAGAGATATGCATATATGGGATTTACTTTGAGTTTCTTCACAAGAGATTCGATTGCTCGTTTGCTGAAGCCTTCGCTTTCACCACCTTGACGATGACACATCAATGAATGCACAATACTTAAGCAGGCATCTGCGCTGGTTGGAGCGCTAGGCGCTATTCCAGTCATCTCTCTCACTGCATTAAAAAAAAATAAAAAATAAGTAAAAAATAAAATTAGTAAAATCACACAATAAAATTCTTTATTTTATTTTAATAATTTAAAATACAATAATCTCATTTTAAACATATCTTTTTCCAAGTGTATATGAAATAAAATTATTAAAGTTGAAATAATCAAAATCAAAGATATTAAAAACTTAACTATTTAATCTTTAATCAATTAATTTTATTCAATAGCTGATTATTAGAGAGAAATATAAATTCCTCGAAACACAAATAAAATATCAATGATAAGAGATAATGACTAATACAAGTATCACATTCAAATATACTATGATTATCACTGTGATATTTACACTCTGGATTTGGTTGCATGGGGGGCGAGGGATATAAATGACTTCCCCCGCCCGCCAATCCAACCATCTCGGTGAAAGCCGTGATGGACGATGTCGCGTTCCTTCCCACAAATCACTGATTTTTCCTTTGGACTTGGTATAGTCCAATCTTTCACATTCTACCATCTAATGGTTCGCATCCGTATGCCATGTATCATAACAGTTGCTTTTCTGTAAATAATATTAGTTATATTTTTTTATGAAAACACTATATCCATGCTTTATATCTCAATCACAGTTTTATGCTTGTTTCTATCAATGTAAATTAATCTTTTTAATCTTAGTCTGACTTATTCTTTATCTTTGTCTAATTCTAGAGAAAGATAAAGAATAAGTTGAACCGCGATTAAATCTACATTACTAGAAACCAACAGTAAGATATTAATTCATTTCATTTGTCGTACAACAAAGTTTTTCAAACGAATTGATTACAGGAAAGTCTTTAAGTTCTTTAATCTCCAAAAATTTTCTATGTTGTAGCCAATTAATACGCTTAAAAAATATGTCGACAAATAAAATAGTACAGAAAAAGACTACAGATAAAGACAATAATTACTCCACTTTGAAATAGTAGATATGAAAAAAAACAAATTCATTTAGCTAATATCAACAAATTAGGCCATATCAGTTCAATGAATTATCTATTCTTGATGTGTCTCCAATAATCATTAACAATTGTCGTCGATAACATACCAAGAGCAAACCTTTGTTTATCTAACATCACAATGACATTTGAATATCCGTCAACAATTTATTATCGAATATATGTGTAACGATAAGAATTATCGAAATTGCTAGCGTAAATCATTCCAGCAAAACGGCTGGAGGCAACGCGACGGAACTTACGTCCGGGACAAGGCCGGGTCGAACACGTAGCGGTCGACAAGAGGTCAGGATGATACACGCGGGCAGCATGCACGAGAGACGATCATTCACGGGACAGTTTTCGCGCTCACACTCCGAAATGAACGTCGACGGGCGACGCGCGATGACAGCTGCGCGCGGGGAGACGCTCGTTGCGACGTCGGTGGCCGAGCGTTGTCGTCGTCGTCGTCGTCGTCGTCGTTGAGCGGATTCACGGCACGGCGTGTGACGGCGTGGCGCGGCACAATTTTACGCAGCACGACGACACTTCTTACTCACAGATTAATCGCCGGGCGCAATGCGCGCAGTTACACCGGTAGAGTGCGGGATTTACTCGCAACGGATCGCTAAGCGTTGTTCCGTCGCATAGGTTAGCGCATCAATAATACATGTCTGCGGGGCGCGGATGATGTCGCCGTGAACAGTCAACAGTGCGGCCAAGATCAGTGGCGAGAATGCCGCGATTCTTAAGGTGGATTTATACTGCAAATTGCACGAACACGAGCTGCGATTGGCAGCTCTGCTCGAGCGCTCCTTCTCTGGTCTCATTGGAAACTGCGAGTTGGAACTGTTGGAAGTTGGACCTGAATGGAGAGAAGAAATCTGTGAGTTTCACCAATGTCGAGCTTAATCTTGATTAACTATCAATTGATCGATTCTATTAAACAGAAAACACGATTGGTCAGTCAACGACCGATTAAGCTAATTGACATTGGTGAAACTGACTCTGAGAGAATTTGGTCGTTTTTACGTTTCGTATGCCAGTTGCACTTTCGGCACTTAAAGTAAGATAGGTACATATTCTTGCTCGCGAAAGGAAGTAGAAAGAAAAAATACAGTGTAAAAAGTGCAATTTAGATGAACGTTGAGTAGATGTTGCTAAATTAAGATTTGTATTAAACAAAATTTGTAGTATCAGAAAAATCAATGTTGTAGGATTTCAAAGATCAGACGAGTTAATTATATTGGTTACTTTTTCCATTTCGTTTGAACTTCAATCTGAAAAATAGCATTGCTAATATAATTTTACAAAAATGTTAACATTAGAGTATATAATATTAACTTCTAAATTCTAATTTATATAGAATATATCTATATGTTGCATTTTACATACATGATGTAATTAAATGAGAATAATTTTCTATTATTATTCTTATGAAAAATAGCAATTAATAAAATATATGGATATATGATACTGTATTATTATATAATTTCATTTTGATCTTACGTAATAAAAAGATAATTTAAAAAATATGATGTGTTTCATGTCTTTCAGTTTAAAGAAAAGTTTATCAAATGGGGGTGTAACTCAGTGGTAGAGTGTCTGCTTCGCATGCTGAAAGTCCTGGGTTCAAATCCCAGCTCCTCCAAGCTTTTTTTTTTTGAAATTTTTAACATATATGCTTAATATGTACACAGCACATATAATTGTAAACTTGTCTGTTTTATTACAAAAATTGTCTAACATCATAAATATTTTTTGTCCTCTTTCCCTCATTAGTCGGTTTATATATCATGATTGAAGATTACGAAAGGTCATTATCAACATATTTAATTGCATTTATTTGTTATTAAAAATTACCATTTACTTTGTTATATATAAATAATATTAATACAATATTAATTACATTTAATAATAATCATAATTTAATAATCGAAATAACATCAGTTATAAAAAAACTACAAGTTATATGCGAATTCGATTAAAACTAGAAATACTATAACAGAGTAATTTGGCCACGAAATCCTAAACTTTTGATTAATCCATTATTTTTGTCAATTTCAGCTTTTATGTAGATAGAGCAGACTAAACTGAGTATCGATTTTCTAACTTTTATGGTGAAAATGTGAGCTATCTCACATCGCGTGATTCCCTAATTTTCATCATGATGCAATTGTAAAATGATAGAGGACTTTTTGACTTAATTTAGTCCGCTCTATTTACACAAAAGCGCTTGGCAAAAAATTACGGGACATCCTATATTGTATATATCTTTCTTTTTCATTTTTATTTGGACAAAATTGCTCGTAGCCAAGTAGTATTTATATAATATATCCAATGTGAAAGTTACAAAAATGAGCGAATTTATTGAATATTTGTAATTTTATTGGTTATTTAATAAATTTGCTCACTTTTGTAATTTTCAATTCTGAACTCGTTTCAAGATACAGTGTATTGAACTCAGACTTTGTTATAAGTCTAATTAAAATGAATTTCTCGCACCCGCGCCGCGAGAGAAATGTGAAGTTAGTCAAATCATGAAATTTTACGTTTTTATTTTAGTGTTGTTTTTCTCGCATTGTAAATTGTTAAACTCGAGTGAAGTACTGTATATTATAATTCACTTATGTTATCGATATCAGTGCCGTTAACAATTATGATCGCGTTCAACAGATTCAATTGTTGCTGAGCGGACCCGTGAATGCTCGTTGTCATTAGATGATCTAAAAGAATACATCAACAGCAGCGAGCGCTCATGGATTTGCTCCGCAATAGTTGAATCTGCTGAACACTACTTATGTTAACGATCAGTACTGTTATTAATGTTTTTATAAATTCTTCCAGATCTAAAATGCTGATTGGATAATCTAAAAGAATACACCAATAACAGCGAATGCTCACTCAACTGTTGAGTCCGCTGAACTCACCCATCTTGATCGTGAGAAAAATATCTTTTTTCGCGCACAAGGAAACGCGCGTAATACATTTTGGGATCCTCGCGAATGCGAATTTCAGTCTATCAGAAATCATGTATTGTGGAATACACAGTTTCTGATAGGAAATTCTTATTTTCTATTCCCTATTTCTTATTCCTTCCATTATGCGCAGCTTCTCATAATTTGTGACCATCGAGCGACCGGGGTGTCGCGGTAGAATTTCGTTTCGCTTCGCATTTTCGAATCTCGTCCAGGATACCGACGTCGTCATCCCATGTGTGTCTCACAGAACATGTACGTGTGCCTTCAATGTCGCCTACGACGGAACGACCTGTGGAGAATGTACCATCCATAACCGGCATGACGAAGGTGGCGAGAATAATTTTGGAACGGATGGTGACGTCAGCGAAACGTGGCAGACGCCAACCGGACTGGCCCTGTAATGCCTTCAGCACACTAGTGCGATATTCGTCGCGCGCGACACGCGATATTCAATGAGTGTATAGCTTTATCGATATTCTCATTCTAAAGGTATACTGTCATTGGATGTGATTAAATCAGTGTACAATAGCTTTAATATGCATCAGTGCTTCCAGTCGAATTCGTCATAATGAGAAGAACTATGAATACGGGTAATAAACTTTCCTTGACCAAACAAGAAGCCTTATTAGCTTCCTTTTCTCAAGGGAGGTTTCCTCGAGGAGGAGGTGCAGTTTTCATAACCAAGCAAACCTCCAAATTTATTTTGTTTCACACCAGTCTTTTTACTTTCGATAGCTTTTAATTTAGATCTGTCGCATCGATAATTATTTTTGATAGCTTTTTTTTTATATTTTATATTATGATATGCTGCCTTCAGTTAGATTACTAAAATCCTTAAAATATTTCTTCTTTCGGGAAGGCAGACTTGAGATCAGTTTATAAAACAAGGAGGCCTTGAAGAATCGAAGAATCCTTCATGGAGGTTTCCTCCATCCTTAAAATAAGGAAGGACTATGAATACGAGTGTTAATTTCAATCGATGAAGTTGACCAATCATCGGTTGTACAAGTTGTCTATTGGTCAATTTCACTGGTAAGACTTAGGACTACCAATTACCGACTCATTGTAGAATCAGCAAAGAGTTGTGCCTCCGGCACACCAGCGCGCGACACGTGATATCCAATGACAGTATAGTTTAGAATAAGAATACACACAGACAATATACTTTAGAATAAGAATATCGGTAAAGCTGTACACTCATTGGATATCGCGTATCGCGCGCGACGAACATCGTGCTGGTGTGCTGGAGACATTAATTGTGAGTTGTGAAACTAGGCTTTATAGGCAGATTATAAGTAAAAATTCAATTGAATCTCACTTGTCAGAATGCAAAAGAAATGCGCATTCAATTGAGTTATGACACACAAGTGAAAATTATCCGAGAATTGGTGTAAATGGAAAGCAACTAATGTATCAAATTTGCACGTTTTGTCTTTTTTTTTTGTTAAAATCAAATTATTCAGGATTAATGTATGTGTACATATAGATATTCGATGCTTTAACGCAATTTTCAAGTAACATAGATTTAACATAATTGTGCAGAAAATCGCCGCTTGTCGTCTACCGATATATTCTGCTCATTGTGAGTGTTCTACATTTATATTTCTGGAGTGCGCTCCGTTTCATGATATATTATTTTATTCTTTTTAATATTCAGTGAACAACAAAAATAAAGTGTACAAAAATATAATGCGTATCATGCATGAAACGAAACGCACTCCTGTTTGCAATGTATCAAATTTGCATTCCGTCCTTTTTGTTAAATAATCAAATTATTCAAGATTAATGTGTATTTATATAGGTATTCGATGACGCTAACGCGGTCTTCAAGTAACATAGATCTGACGTAATTGCGAGACCTTGGGTGAATTCTCCTTTTCCAGGAAACGTAATATATTTCCCAGGGCTGTAAAACGAACGCAAATTTTAGATACTTATATCATATTTACATAAATATATCTAAATATCTATTTAGAAACTGACATTTATGTGACTATTTAAATAGACGTGTCATATTTAAGCTTCCATTTACAATTTTTTTGACGAAATTTCATTTTCCAATTTCTCCGAAATGAAGGATGAATTAAATAAAGATTTTAACATTTGATTAAAAACAAATATTTGGTAATTTAATAGAGATATTAAAAAGTAATTTTGAATTTTTCGACATTTTTTTAAAGCTTAGAACAATAAAAAAAATTTGGACTAGAAAAAAAGAGATTTGCCAACGAAGAGTTAAATATATACTTATACTTTTAAAAATAATTCTGATCAAACTGTGATTGATACGATAAATTGTTTAACAAATGGAAAAAAGATTAAATTAGGAACAAGAATTATATAATCAGAAATTTTGCTTTAAGTTCGTAATTCTGACAGTTAATTAAGTTAATCATCGATTAAATTAATTAGAGGTTTATCCAAATCGTAGGAATTTAGTCAGCTAGATTTGTAAAAATAATTGTCTCGCGTTTAATTTGATAAAAAATGACAATAGTAAATATCATTGTAACGTCATTGTTTTTACCTTTTTTATCCCCAGAATCCATGAACATACTGATAATGGAGAACCGACTTAATCGGCTCAGAGAGTACAACAGATTCGCAAGCAATTCCGTGTCTTTCGGCGTACAAAATTGTTGATCCAAGCAACGCAAAATGAGACTGAACATCGCTGCATCTAATTTGTTGCCTATAACTGCAGATTAAAATTATTTTTTGAATTCAGACCTATTTTAAGACTATGCATATATATTAGACAATACATTGAGATGTAAGATTATAAAATTAAAGAGTAGAATTCGATCAATTAAATAATTTTAATCTTAATTTTAATCTTAATTTATTTTGTTCTGATTATTTAAATTCTAATATCTATTTTTTATGTAAATTTTCAATGCGTAGGGGAGACTGGGGACAAAAGTAATAAAAAGACAATAGTAACATCGTTAATATTTCTTGAACTATAATAGATATGTATATGCAGCTGCATGATAAAATTCTGTAGACAGCATTGAATCATTCGTTACATGCTGATTCTCGCGGAATGTGCATGAGTGCAGGAGCAGAAATTACTTTTTTCATGCATCAAGTAAATTTTATTGCATACATAAAATCTAAAAATTTTTTTTCTTTATAACGAAGGTATAATGTATTATTTTAATATATTTCATTGATTATCTGTGTTCATGGTTTACACATTTGAGTTGATTTTTATCTAGGTTTTTATTTAAAAAATTTATTATAAATTATAAAATACCATTACAGGACAATAATAGCCTCGATCCTTGAGGTCAGTTGTAACATTATAATTGTCCCCGAACTTACTTGATTTTATTTTAGCATTATTTTGTACAATGTTATTTATACTTTTCTTCATAGAATATTGTTAACAAGAAAATGCAAGACATGAGAGAAAAATTATATACAAGAAATGTCTTTATACAAATAGACATTTAAAGAGGTTATCCTATATAAAGAACCAGTTATCCATTTATGCAGCTGCAAGAAAAAGTATGACTTATGTAGTTGTATTATGTACTTCTGGCAAATGTGATACATTTGTCCCCCTTTACTGTTACAATCATCCACGGGATGGAGACAGTTGTAACAAAATTCCTCATAGTCTTTAAACATAACTTTTTTCTAGTTACATAAAAAAATTAAACCACAGAAAATTTTGTAGCTGAATAAATTCTATATCTAAAGATACATTTTTTAAAATGTAATTATATTTTAACTGTTATAACATTTTAAAGTCAAAAACTTTTGTCCCTGGTTTCTCTTAATCTGATACAGATTTTAAATGCTTTGAAATTCATGTCGAAATCGGAGATAATTTTCTTTAATTTTATATTCCATATAAGATGGAACATTTGAAGAATTACATATGTATAAAATATTAAAATGTATATAAGTATATTAAATTATATAGCATATATAAAATTATAAATAAAATTCTGTTCTAAATTGTATGCGAATTATGAGTTATAAAATAAATTTGTCTAAAGTGTAAAATATATTATTATTATTATATTATAAAAATAATTTGATATATATAATTATTTAATTAATAACACAACAATATTTTAAGCGACTATATGTATGATTAGCGAGCAAATTAATATAAGGTTGTATTGAATATGAACTAAATTCTGAACGAAGATTTTGAAAAAGATTCTGTGAAGTTGAAACGTTAATCAACATTGTAATTAAGAGAAAATAGATAGCAATTTTACACCTTTATAATTTGCTCGTATATATAGACGCTTAAAATATTTTTGTGTTTCTAAGCAAAAAAACAGTGATATTGCTTTTGTTTATTCATTATTTAATGTTTCATTTAATATATAAAACGTAGACTACATTGAAAAAATGCATGTAATTTAAATGTTAATTTTAATGTAATTTAAAAATGCGTGAAAATTACAAGTTTATGACTGGAAAATTACCTAAATCCGAGTGAAAATTTTTCCAGATTTTTAAAATTAAAAATACATATTAATAATTTTACATTTATGTGATTATTGTAGCTAATCAGAATTTGTATGCTCAAAATGCATCAAAAAAAAAGATGAGCGAGGCAAAGAGGCTGCTTGCTTTTATATTTTACATTTTGTATGTGAAATTCGATGTTCAATGGAATTCCAAAAATACATATTGTATGTGAAATTAATATAATCTGTAATTTTGCATGTTGTAATAATATATAATGTAATGATTATGTTAGTAAGATCGGAAAAGATTCATTATGATCATATAAATATTTTTTTCAATGAGCGTGCGTTCCTGTACATTTACGTTTAATACACGTATAAAAATTAGTATCTGAAGTTATATATGAGACGGACATGGAAACGGAAATTACACGTTTTTATAGAGGCCTAACATTCTATGATTATACTGTACGTGTGCTCCTACCGCGAAACGTTATGTTGTATGTAAAATTCCATGTTCAATGGAACCTCGAAAATACATATTGCATGTGAAATTAATATAATCTGTAATTTTCCATGTAAGTTGCAATATTATATGATTATGTTGGGTCGAAAAAAAACCTAACATAATCATGTAACTTTACATAAATATTTTTTTCAATGTAGACTAAACCACCATAATCAATAGTATTAGTATCAATATTGTGATAAATATTATTTAGTAAAATTTACTTTTATTCATGTCCTCGTGTGCTATATATCGCAAAAGTTTTGCGTGCAACTCTAGATTAACATCATCCTTCAGAGATTGCCATAGACGTAAAAATTCGTAAGGAGATTCGATGTTCAGTTTCTGAAACGGATTACATGAAATATTTTTTATTTCTCATTTTCTTTTAATTTTGTCTTTTACTTCATATTTTTTATTAGTATGATTTTTATATGATTTTTGTATGATTTTTGCATAATTTTTAGCAAGTTAAATTTCTTTGCAATTGTTTGAAAATACTGTGTTTTGAAATCTGAAATCATACCTGAAGATCCATTCCCAATTTGTTTTCTATTTTACACTCGTTAATAATAATTTTGTTTGACGTACTCGTTTTAGTCTTGCTTTCCTTTTCAGAAGTTAGCTTTTTATTCTTATCTGTACTTGATTTTTTATTTAACAGCATATCATTCTCCTCTTTTGTATTTTTTTTTATTTTCATCCTTACTTCATTACCGCTAGTTATCTTTGATTTCTCATACTTATCAGCCTGAATTTGACTGGACTTTGAGTTTGTTTCAGTCTTGCTCTCTCTTTCGAGGAAGATTGATTCCTTATTTTTATTCATATATAATTTCTTTGTTGCATTTTTTTCTTCTACCGGACTCATTTCTTTTTTTGCTTCTTTCTTCACTTTGCCAAAGTCGGCAGGTTCCGTCGATTTCTCATACGCTTCGTCGCTCGGAAGTTCTTCAATGATAACTGTAGATGGTTTCGTTTTATTCATAGGCGACGATACACACGAAAAGATAGACTTCTCCAATCTATTCTTTGCGCCACGCAGTCCGGGAAATGACTCGCGTGAAATCGTGAAAATATCCTCGCTCTCGGGGTCTTGCGATCTCGTCGTTTTATTCTTGGCGCCGAAATTCCTCGCAACAGGTGATAATTTATCACCGCTCGATGAATCGCGTGTTGTTTTCTCGTTGCTTTTATTTGCCACGGTATCCGCTACCGCTGCTGCTACTGTCGTCGCTTTGTTGCTCTTGGTTTCCACGCAGTAACTCGCTTTTAAATGCGGTTTCGTTGCAATACTTCGCGACGATCCTGGCGCTCTGTCGCAATAACATATATCGCTGTTAACACTCAGTTTCGAATACTCGATGCTATTTGCTTTCACAGTTCTCTTCGTTTTTATATGCTCGCTCTTGTTTTCGTCATCGTTCATATTTTCTTCGATCTTCATCCTGGATTGGAATAGAATAGTTATAATTCTACATCCTGAATTAGAATTAGAATAGTTATAATTTATTCCTACAATTAATATAGACCACATCTATTAATCACATATTAATCATAATTAATTTAATGATCACATCTTTTTATGAAATGTCATAATTTTAACTGCAATTACAAATAAGTATTGTAAGTATAATAATAATAATAATAATAATAATAATAATAATAATATCGTAATACCTTGAGACTTTAAAATTTATCAATTTAAATTTATTCGCTAAAAGTTGTAATATATGATACTAGATTGTTTATTATTATCATCAATAATACTGAAATTAAAAATTGAATTTCTACCTTATTTTCTTCGACTTGCATGGCTTTTTCAACTTGTTTACACAGGATATTGCTGTTTTATTAGTTGGCTCTAATTTTAAAACAGCTTCGTAATCTGCCAGAGCCTATATAAAATAATATATTAGTTAATTGTACACAAGATTTATGAAATATTACTTAAGATTATTCTACATAAGTCGCAAACGCAAAAAATAGTTCGCAATGCTTGCCGTGAGAACAAATTAAAAGTGTCAATGATATTATTGACTGCTTCTCATTGGCTGATTGCGAACTACGTTTTGCTTATATGACTTATATAGAATAATTATTATAAATCAATATGTTATGTGTGCAATCTGGTGTGCAATTTTTATACCTCGTACGTTTTTTCTAGATGCTCCAGAGATAGTGCTCGACGAAGGAGCGCTTTGATATTTCTGTAATCCATAGTGAGTACGGTGTTGCAGTCATTAAGCGCGTCCTCATAATGCTGCAGCTTTATAACTGAACGCAATATATGGCTCATTGGGATCTTATTATGCAACACAAAATTTTGCGATATTTTGACGAATTTTGAATTGAAACAGCACAAAATATCTTACTTTGCTACTACTATTACTACTACTAATAATAATCATATGATCTTTAATTTTTCAATTTAACTTTTTCATCATTTTCAAATGATTCATCTCGAATAATTCATTGAAGATTTACATTTTGTAAAAAAAATATAAGAACTTGAATATCTTTAACTGTTTTGTCATATAATCGCGTATGATTATTAATTTACTGTAATCAGAATGAAAAAAGCAAAAGAATAAATTTTCTTACATGTCATAGCACGATTGTTGTAGGCATTTAGATTCGAGTCTAGGTCGATGCTAGCGTTATAATGCCGAAGAGCTTCCTCGTAATCAGCCGCTCTGAAGGCTTCATTCCCTTTTTCTCTTTCTTGTTCCGCCATTACGTTAATTTCCGTACCAGTTAATGAAGCTAATAATAGATTAGGAGATTTAGTAAATCTAATTTAAGAGGGATCAGGATCCAATTTTGATTAAAATTAATAGGTGATCGAGATTATAAATTCTATGAAAATTAATGAGAGAAACTAAATGTACTAAATGAACTGTCTGGAGCACTCTGTGAATTTACTCTGTGAATTTAGTCAGACAGCTCTTTACTCTCTTAATTAACCGTCGTGACATTTTAAAGACGTTACTTTATGAACATACGTTTACCAACTGTCGTCTTATATGTCATTTTATTCATTTTATCTAGTTCTTTTCGCTGTTCCTGGATTCTCTTCATTTCGGCCTGTCGTTGCTCGTCTTGCAGGTCTATCCTGTTTATTTCTGTGTCAACGTCATATTTATCCCAAGCTCCATAATCACACGAGGCAATTCGTTTGGGTTTGCATTTTTTCTCATTGATATTCGTCTTTTTAACCTTAAAACACGACATATGACTTAAGGCATTAAACAATTCTTATACATTTTTTTCTACAAGCAAGCCTAGTAAATATAAAAGTCTATTAAGAGTTTAGTTTTGTATCAATTAGTAATTTCTTGCAATTTAGAAATAGTTAATTGATTTTGACTTTAAGAATTAATTAATTGATTAATAAGAAAATACATATAACAATATATATCATAAGATACGAATTTGAAGAGGCATTAATATTTCAAATTATTGCAATTTTAAAGCAAGAGACGCTTAAGACAATGTCTTAACAAAATGTATATCCCTGTACTTTGATTATTATATCGATATACTTTTGTAGTATTCGTTTTTATCTGTCGAATTTCTGGCTGTAGACAGGGTTCGTTGGTAAGGATAGCTTTCCCCTCGTCCAAATCTTTCTCACGAGATTGCATCTCGCACGTCCAATTGCTGATGTCGTCGTCGATTTCCTGCTGTTCGTTCGCATTTAACATATTTCGCCTCAAAACTGGCTCCGCCTTCCTCAAAAGAGCGCTTGTCGGTTTAATCCTAGCGAGACGCTCCTCCGCGTGCTTCGTCAAATCTGGATAGTCTCCCTCTTCCCCAGAACTAGTATTAAAACCGCATGTGGAGAAGTTTATGACGAATCGTTAATAAACGTGCCGGAAAATAACAGGTTTAATGGCATTTTAACCAGTAGGATTGCAAATCTCACTAATGATTAGCACAAAAATTAAAAATTGTCAGGACGTACTATAATTACCATAATGTACCGAGGATTAGTTGAGAGGTACTCAAAATAAGAAGCGTTAAGATATTAATAATATTTTGCATAAGGAGGGTGGTCTAAGAAGCGCCAGGCTTTGCAAACCTGATTGGCAGACGTGTAGAAAATTTTTTAACGCATCAAGAGTGCAAGATAAAATAATAATAAACGATAGTAATCAATTAACGTCAACATAAACGTTGTTTCTTCGCTCTGGAGTTTCCGGCGTTTCAAGAAACTCACCGTAAGATGAGAACGATTCGCTCCAGTGTTTTCCCATCGGTGCATTGCGATATGAATTCGTACGAGACATTTTCCACCGGTATGTTGTATCTCTCGAGCAGAGTTTTTTTCTCAGGTCTTTCCACGATGCTAATTATATCCGTCTCCTTTTCGTTGCCCATGATAATGAACGCGAAAGTGGGGAGAACGATCCGAAGATTACACTGCGAATAGGTTACCTTCTAGGCTCCACGCGTTTGACAGAGGCAATGGTTGAGTAGCGGTTGAGTAGAGATCGAACCGGATTTTTTGAATTCTCCAAGAGTGCATGCCAATTACCTCGAATTACTACTCTGATCTCGTGACTCTGACGTCGTTGATGGTTGTCTTCGCTGACGCGCCCTTTTGATTCATCAAGTTACCACGGATACATAAGTTGTTGATTTTCTGCGCAACTTGGACCTTCCTAACGATCAATAATACCTGAGATATACATAAATTTCCACGAAGAAGAACGCTGAAAGATTGCATGTCGTGCGTCTTTGAATCTTAAAAATCTTTTCTCAAATATTAATATTAGGATCAGATTTATTTAAATTTTCGCAAGAAAAAGCTTTATCTAGAACTTTTGCTAAATTATTCGCTTACATTTGCCGAACAAAATTTTTAAAAATTCTTAAAAAAGATGCTCTTATAGTCCCATATTTCTCTCGACGGATTTCTATTGTACACGGAAAGAACAGTTCTGTTGAAGTATTTAAAAATTTAGGTACAGATACAGATTTGGAAATGTGATTTTTCACGAGGTAATATTTTTCGCAATAAATTTATTAACAGTTTCAATATATTAATATTTTTATAATATGATGCTTGATGGTAACATCAAATTATTAAATTGCTTGTCAATTTAATTCACGATTACTAGAGTAGTTTTAATTGCGTTTATAGTCCGGAAAAACAATTCGGCGCGCAGTTCTAAAAAGACTACATGGTATATACAAGTACATATATAGTGTATATTAATAATTCAAGATTGAATTATTTAAAGCAATGAAGATCCAGCTTCGATCGTACAGGCATACTAAAACAGAAGATTCTTAAAAATGTGATTTTATTACGTCATCAAAATAATTATGTAGAGTATTTAAGTGATGACAATGTGTTAATGCTGCAAAAAGTCAATTTAGTAATTAATTTGAGTGCTCTACATAATTATTTTCAGATCTGTAGCTGAATTTTTAGATACTTTGGGAAAAACTTTCCTAAAATTTTGCAAGAAGTTTATAGTCCGGAAAAACAATTCGGCGCGCAGTTCTAAAAAGACTACATGGTATATATACAAGTACATATATAGTGTATATTAATAATTCAAGATTGAATTATTTAAAGCAATGAAGATCCAGCTTCGATCGTACAGGCATACTAAAACAGAAGATTCTTAAAAATGTGATTTTATTACGTCATCAAAATAATTATGTAGAATATTTGCGTGATGACAATGTGTTAATGCTGCAAAAAGTCAACAATTTAGTAACAATTAATTTGAGTGCTCTACATAATTATTTTCAGATCTGTAGCTGAATTTTTAGATACTTTGGGAAAAAACCTTCCTAAAATTTTGCAAGAAGTTATAATGAAAGAAGTTTTAATACGCGTATCCGTATCACAATCCTGCGAAGAACGGTGAAGTCTAGCAACGCGTCTAACAAGGATAAACTCGCATTTCCACCTTCGTCGGCGCCGCGCCGTGCCCGAGAGGAGTATTCTTCTCCCCTTTTTCCGACGCAACCTCCTCCTCTCGCGTACACGCGCGCACGCTTGCTTGCCTGTTAACACGGCAGTTGGCTCGCAACCTCATCGTAACGCGACGCGACGCGACGCAACGCGAAGTGCAGCAGTACACGGCGAATGAAAGAGGCGTGCAATCGTCGTCATCGTGGTCGTGATCGTGGTCGGGTCGCCGTCGCCGCCGTCGCCGCTGTCGCCGCCGTCGCCGCCGCGCCGTGCCGGTCTCGGTGAGCGAGCGCTCAGTTCAGCGCAGCCAAGTGCATATTAGACGAGGCAGCCGCGAACGCCGTGCATTCGCCGGCGAGCGCTCGCTCAGAGTGGAGAGTGCCTGCGACTTGCGAGTGTGTACCGCGTGTTTTTACTCTCTTTCTCTCTCTCTTGCGCGCGCGCGCGCGCGCGTTCGATCTCCTCACGTCAAGTGCCACGCTGTGCGGTGCGACCGTCCGAAATTCGCGAACGCGAATATACTACTCCAGGAAATTCCACGTCTGGAGTTCACGTTCTTTATGTGTTTCAAAAATCACGCATTTCTCGGCGATAATCATTGTCGAATTTGCCAAGTGCGATCTCTGACCGTCAAGTTGTGAATGGACACACGAATCCTCGGGTATCGAGACGTGTTCTTGAAATAATCGTGGAGTGGTGCTCAATGCATTAGAAGAGTTTAAGCTTTCAAGTGCTGTTCTCGGGTTTCTAAACATTTACCGCCGGGTTGACGTATCACAGCGATACCGAGTTGTGACCGGCGAGTTTTTAATCGATTTTTGATCGCTGAATTCTAACTGCCACGCTCCAATCCAATAATTGTGCAAGTGTAACTGTTAGGATATCAGGTAATTATTCTTAGAAAGATTTTTTAGAAAGATTCATCACTTTGGTTCGCTTTTGTCAGGGCTTAAAGGTCATCAATTGATCTCTAAGGTTAATTATAAAAGTTAATTTCCTTATTAATGCGCGTAACTTAATGTGACTTAATTAATATCGGATATGCGCCGGATCGGCGTGCGATTCGTTGAAATATCTTGGCGGAACGCTCGCAAGTGGAGAAATGTATTATTTAATCCACGGGTCATCGGCCTTCCTAGATGCGATTAACGCGACTTCGCGATCGCTGTTAATCGACAGAATTAATTTATACATCAGGAACTTCGCGTGCGTTAATTGAAATCGCTTGTGCGTATATTTCGACATGAATAACGCAATTATCGATTCTTCCAGCGTTGATTAATTCTCACCGTGATTAATTTTCACCGATTAATTCTTAACCGATTGTCGCTTTTGATGTAACGCAGAAAACTGATACGTACAATTTACTTGATTACAATTTTCGTCAATCGATGATCAAGGATCGAAGCAGATCGAATTTTCGAAAAACGCGGGAAAATAGAATCGTCGTATCGCACAAGAATTCTCCGAAGAAAATCGATCTTATTAAATAAACAAGTGGCGCATCTGCGCATCTAGTATTTACACATCGTAGACTTGCTACGTGCGAAGAAACCGATACCTTGGTTTCCGATTACGCTCCTCTATCGCGAGCAACGAGTTGATTTCTCACTTACGTAGACGATGAGCAGAAACATTTGTGACAGATATGCCGAAATTTAAGTAGGTAGATAAAGAACAAAAGTAAAGAATCTAATCAATCGTGTGACTGCGAAATATTCGATCGAATTAATTACTCAAGACTATATTCTCGGCCACATCATTTTATTTAATACATATAATTTTTCTCCGTTTGACATTATTCGAGATATAACACAAGAGATTTGATTAAATTTGATTTGATTTGATATTTAAAAAATACTCGATTCAATTTGATTTATTTTGAAGAGTGTGGAAGATAAGATAATCTTGCAAAAGCAATTTTTTTTTTTAGCACGTAAATTATTTTATAGTAGAGTATATTTTTCGAAATGTACTTATAGCATGGATGATTCTTATCGTATTATCGACGATTTTATATTTGTTGTCTCTTTGAAAACGCTGAATTAGTATTTGTTCAGAAATATACTATATCACAATCAATAAACATTTATATCGGTTAAACATGTCATAATCACGTATTTTGTCGAATCGTTCTTGCGTTTGCTGGATTTTTGAATGAAAATTTATTTATAACTCATTCATTCTTGACTTTACTTTGACCGCGTTTCTGTTATTAGTGTCCGTGTAATGGAAGTCTGTTATATAATATAATGGATATGATTAAAAATTTGTTATTAAATAGATAATTAAGGTAGATAATTATAAAAGGTAGTTTATTATTTCAAAACTATATGATCTGAATTATCATTTTATTTCAATCATACTTCATTTAATTTAGTACGTGTCGCAATTTACGGTCGTGCTTTGTTGTTCAACATTGTGACGTTCGCGATATGGTCACATTAAAAGAATTTCTCGTGAATAATATCGTCGCAATGCGCCCTGAAAGATAATGAAGTTTAATACGTGATACGGGACGCGTTATCTAATCTAGATATCATTTAAAGCGTAGTAGAAGCGAGAATTAGAGACGTGTGACGACTTGCGAATTTCAGTGCGCAAAAAGTTGATTTTTTGCGCGTATTTTATCACCTCGCGTATTATTTTTTTAATTCATCTATCGACCAATCGCATTATGCGTCAATGCTTTTACGGAGCAAAGTTACATTTTCGTATAATAACATTGTGATTAATCAACGAATTTAAAAACTTGCTTTATTTCTCTGTTACATTTGTCATATTTTTCATCGTTATACGTTTACTACTTCGTCATTGTGTTTCTCCATTAAGTATTCCTCTGCTACGTTGATTGCTTTCTCGTTTTCCTCTCAGTCGCTTTCCCGTTATACTATTTATTTAATATTGACTATTGCTTAGATATTTTATTCTAATTACGTAACGTAGAATATCTGAAGATTTCTTATCAACGGATTAAAAGTACTCGTATCGTAATTGCAAAATCGTAAATTTTAAGGAGTTATTTTTACAAGTTATTTTTCTTTGCAAGAAATTCTTTTTTCTTGCTTTACGTAAACGGAGAAAAGAATTAAAATGCCTCATTATTTTATGGCGCCAATTATGCTCCAAAATGGCTTAATCTTTCATTCAAAATTAAACCCGCCACTTCTCTCGAAATATTAAAATTAGCTCACGGTGTTCGGCAAAAAAAAAAAGAAAAAAAAAAGAAAGAAAAAGAAAAAAAAAGAGAGAGAAAACAGCGAAACAAAAAGTTGCGTGTCGCTGCGGGGGATGAATGCATCCTACTTTTCTCGCGGTCGTCGTCTGCCGTCGTCTTCGCGCGCGCGAGCGATAAGCGAGTATCAGTATGCGTGCATACGCGCGTGCGTGCGTGCCTGTCCTTTTTTCGTAATCGCCGACGTGTCGGCGGCGCCAAGCTAGAAGACGCGGAGGAAGGCCGACGACCCGTTATAAATGGAACCAGAGAGACGGCATTTCTTGAATCGCTGCTTGTGTTGTTATTCGCAGCGCA
Organism: Acromyrmex echinatior; assembly: GCF_024713525.1. Taxonomy (NCBI): domain Eukaryota; kingdom Metazoa; phylum Arthropoda; class Insecta; order Hymenoptera; family Formicidae; genus Acromyrmex; species Acromyrmex echinatior. The sequence goes on along the minus strand of NC_141860.1, from coordinate 3,047,882 downwards.
GCGTCGGCCGCTGCGGGACGAGTGAACGAGCGAACCAGGCTCGTTCGGAAACCACCCTGGCTTCCGAAGGTGCGAAAAAGGAGGAGACCGTAATTCTGAATCGTGCTGTCCAGTTTGACGTTCGGTGTGAGGATCGGGGAAAGGAAGAACGGAAGAATTTAGAGGAAATCGAAGAGGAAGCGCTTTCTTCGTATTTTTCATATTTTTATCAAATTAATTAGTAACGCTAAATAATGCGTTGACACTTGATGAGAAAAAAAAACAGAAAGAGAGAGAAAGAGAGAGTGAGTGCGGATCAGCTGAAATCCTTGGTTTCTACTTAAAACTAAATATCGTAAGTGGACCAATAAGTGGATACTAGTCGTTCGGATAAGAGACAGGCAAAGGGAACGATTTATTTGATTAATATATACAATCGTTTGACAGTTGGAGAACAAAGATTTTACAGAAATCTCTGTCTAAGAGATAGAGTCTTACTGGAGAGAGAAAAGGACGAGAGGAAAACAAACAAACGGCGTCACGTGACATTTGTCATCTTGAAGAAGAAATCGTGATAAGATAACACGGCGGTCGTTGCTGCTAATAAACGTGCTCGAGAGGGCACATTGTGATTTTCTTGACGAAGGACGCGAGATTGTAATCGCGGCTGTCATTCTTGAGAAAGGAGCTCGATCGCGCTCGATTCGGAGCTTCGCAGTGAGTCACAAGAATCGTGCAAGATCGGCGTGTCGTCGCGCGGCTGCAAAAAGGAGGCTGTATTACTCAACACGCGGCTTTATCGAGGATCCCGCGCGAAGGAAGAATCGCGTTCGACATGCCAGACGGGGACTCGTAATCGCGGTTACGTGGTTCTCTCTCGTTCACCAGGTAGAAAACGACACACGGGAATCTCCGATATCGGCTGCCTGTTCATCGATCGTCGCCCGATGGTTTCCTCCGAGTCGCCTGGAATTAGCAAGGAAGATTCTAATTAACGCTGCCATTAATAGCTCCATATCTAAGCAGTGACGACTTCAGCTGATGATTAATAGATAACCGCCGATTAAATACCTGATCGAGGCAAAGAACGAGAGCGAGAGGAGAAGGGTTTTTCGCTGTTTTCTTTTCGAAATAACGTTCCTGTGCTTCAACACTGCGCCATAATCATCAATTCTCTATTCATTCTACGTAATTCTTCTGAAACGCTAGATTAAGATCCGTACGGTTTCTTTGCCTCGAAAACTCTCTTTCTTTCTCTTTTGCGTGTAAACGAAAGAGAATTTAATTAAGTGCACGAGAGATTAATTAACGATTGATAATTATACCGCTATGAAATTGAGCAATGATGACTTGAGCAGATGATCGACTGTTCGTTACAATAATTAATTTCGTAAGAGTGTTGCGAGTGTCGCGTGTGCTCGAGAAGGACATCGGCCCTTTTTGTGCGCGCGAGTGAATGTCGGTGTTCCGTTGAGGAATAATATGAGTAAGTAAGTGACGGCGGTAAAGTGCAAAGTGATGTAATTGGTGCATTCGCTGCGGAGGCAATGTGTGATGCCAAATCAGCCCGAATGACACTTAGCCCACGCAGCTGATGACAAACGTAAACAGGATCAAGGTGGTCGTCCTCGGCGGCCCCAGAGTCGGTAAATCAGGTGAATCTCTTTTTTTTTTTCTGTCTTTTCACTTTGCTTCATTCTGATGTAAAAACAATTTCATTTATTTTCATCAATACTATTATCAAAATCACAAAATTTTTTTAACTCAACTGAATTAATTCTGTTGTAAGTATAATTAACCAAATTAATTCTAATTACTAACGGTAAGTTAACTCTTCGTCTGTAATCTCTGAGTTTTATCTAGTTTAAGTTTTTTTACTGTTTTAGCTTTGCAAAAAAGAATTTCATTGCTAACAAGATATTTTTAGTGCCCTCTTTTATTTCAGAGAAATTTAAATGAAGTTTCACTGATTTCAAACGAAGAGTTAATTTATTTGCTTGAAATTGCAAGAAATTCTAATCAAATTGTACGATGTGTGTGTGTGTGTGTGTGTGTGTGTCGCTTTGCCATTGTTTTGTGATCTACGAAGAGGAAGGTTTTGCACGTTGACCTTGCGCGCGAAATTAAATCGAATCGCGTTAAAACGGATAACGGAAAATACATCTGCCGTAGCAATGTCGAGACTTCCTATACGAGAACGTGATGCGATTGGAACGCATCGCGTCGGAAACGATATCCCCCATTCGGTGACGAGCGAAACGGCGAAAAAAGATACGCAGATCGATTATGGCGCAATGTCGTGAAATATTGAATCACGTCGGAAGGACGTTCATTATGATGGACGATACTAATATCGCGTCGTCGTGCAGCGTGTAATTTCTGCGCGTTGTCTAATAGCGCACCGACGCAACGCATTGAATGAAAGTGCCGTTAAGATGGATACGCATAGTCCGTGGAATAATACGTTGCATTAGTTAACCCGACAGTCGCGCGACGCATACAAAGCGAGCAAACGAACGGGCGATAAGGCGGTTCGCCGACCTCGGAATAAATCCTATTAATAACCGCTAGGACCAGCCACCTTAATAAAGGCGCGCTCTTCGTTTTATTCCGATCTCGTCCGATCTCGTACATGACTCTCCTCTTTCTTTGCATCACCAACTTTGCATCTTCATATTATTAAGTTACCGGAATCAACCGATCGTCTACAAACCATCTCATTGGCTACGTTCGGAGTAAAATGTTTGTTTTGCAACTGTTGGAAGTTTTCTTCGTGCTGATTGAATTATATTTTTAAGCTGATATTCAATAGCCGGGTCTTGTTTTATAAAGTCTTTATCTTGAGTATTATTTCATTATGTTAATACGGCTCTGTGATCGTTTCGTCACATCTTCGTGCTTAAGATGCACCTTGAGAATGTAAGAACCGATTATGAATACCGGATCTCAGAGCTAGAATAATTCTATCTGAACGAAGAAAATATTTGATATATAATAAAATAAACATTTTTTTGGACACGGCTATTGTCGAGTTATTATATTTGAAATTGCATCTTTCTAACACTGTCGTAATTATATATCTTTTTAAAATGTTGTATCTCGTAATGTCGAATACCTTAAATTCTTCGATCGTCGTCTTAAATTTTCGCATCTTCGAATAGAAAGTTGCGTCGCCTGTTGGCATCGTCATCTTGGAATATCACAAATTGCCGTTTTCTGTCGGGATTATCGCATTTTTTTCGGGAACATATTTATTTAATTGCGTTTCGTTATTTTTGCATTCGCACGTTTCATCGTCCACGATCTTGATTGCTGTAAAACACGCGACAATGTCGTCTGTTCTACTTTTTGCGGCAAAAACGGTGCATTCTCACCGCGGCGACGGCGGCGATGGGAAGAGGGATATCTCGACGGGAGCGAATCCTTAAAAGTCTCCTGTGAGACCCCGCTGGGTATAATAAGGACCTCCGTGGACGTTATCGGATATCATTTCGCGTGACCGAGAGGGGAGGGGGAGGTTGCCATGAAAAATCCTGCACGGTTGCAGCAGCAGGTTGTAAGATCTGGACATTCGATACATCCGTTCTTGCCCGCGGCATTCGATTTTGAATTCCAAATTTATATCGTAACATTTCTTCCTCCGCATTTTATCGCACCTTCGCCTGACACACTCCCGTGTACACGCGAAATAACCGTAACTCTTCTATAATAAAGGAAACGAAAATTTTGCTTGGAAATTTGGAATTTGGTTGTTGCTATTTAATCTTTATATTAATCTTTATATGTCACATTACAGGAATACTTGGGTATATCACATCCAACCCAATTCAATCGCTTATAACCTTCATAAAAATGTATATATTGTAAATAATTTGTTTTCAATTGAAATGTTAGATATTAAGAAAATATCTAACGGTAATATCTAACGAAAATATATAACGGTAGCAAGCAAATGTATTTTTTTTGTGAATTTAAAAAGAAGTTTTATTACAAAAAGTTAAAACAATGGAAAAAGTATTGAAGAAACGTTGGGAAATGAAAGCCGAGTATACCGAAAAGATGTTTAACTATGTAGTAGGAATTACAATTAATTCTCGCAAAAATAGATACCAGTAATGTATGGCATTTGAATTGGATATTTTCAAGTAAATTACAGAATTCTTCAACGACAAGGAGATTTCGCAAAAACTACCGACAGTGAGGAATCATGAAAAGAATTATGATCACGCGAGAAATGCAAGATTGTTATCTACAGCCATTTATCTGCGTTAACGCTTATTGAAGAGGCAATTGGAGGTCCGCTATCCAAGCCCAGACGTGTTCATAAATTCATTTGGTCTAAACGACTTGCTTTATTGCCGTGTCACAAGAAAAGCGGACAGAATAGTAGCTCGTGGAAGTCGCGCTTCAACGGATTTCTTTTCTGCGAGCTGTCAATTTGACACTTTTATTACCTTCTTAATATTTTAAATATAGAATTTTCTCCATTATACGAAAAAAAAAAATTACAATTTCATTTTTCGCTTTTAGAAAAATTATATATCCTGTTACCTTTTTAAAGACAAGTGTCTTTCAGCAAATATTATTGTACATTACTTTTCTCCCTTTTCCTAGTGTAATAAATAGATAAATTTTTTATCGTACAAAATTGTTATTAGTAAGCATTTTTACTCTAATTTGAAAATTAGTTATTGTTAAAAATTGTGTTTGGACTGTTTAGAGCAAAAAAATTATGTACAGAAAATTTAGTACACTCTCTATATGAAATATAAAATTAACATGTCAAGAGCGAAATTTCTTCCAATAAAAGGTAGTGTTGAATGTTTGGGGTAGACAGAAAATTTCAACGAGACACGAGAGGATGCACTTGGTTGATCAACGCGCCGCACCATCCCGATCTTTTTTAGTCATCTGTCTCCGTCTCGTTCCCCCCCCCCTCTCTCCCTCCCCCTCCCATTCAAAGCGATCGTGGCCGTAATTACTATTTTCTTACGTCCACCAAGCGACTTATCCTCCAACGATCTATCTATAGAACCCCGCGCTGGCGACCATCGCACGGCAAATGGCACCGCGAATGGTTGCATTTTGCTCGTACCGTTGCATCTTCCACATTACACACAATTCTCCGCAGGTGACTTCTCTCTTCTTATTCTCCTTCTTCATTCTTTTCTTCCTATTTGTTCTTCTACCCGCCTAGTTTTCCCTTTTCTCTCTTTTTTTTAATTTTGAACGTTATCACTTGCGCGCTATCGGTAAAAATATTACCTCTTTGAAGATTTTCACTGAGGTTTTTTTGAAATTTCATTTAATAGTACCATTGGTCGTACCTATGTTTTCGATTTTTTAACTTTATGTTGGAATATTTTTGGATAGTTGTTATCTACAGCAATATTTTGTATTCTGCATAAGCTATTAGTTATTTCTTATCGTTCGTAAGATGGCTGCTAATTAGGCCCACTATATTGTCGGCATTCCCAAGCTGATTCTACGAAAGATAAGAATTTTATTATAAACACTTTGTATCTGGCACGAGTGTCGGGTTTCCCTCGCGTTTGGATTTGAGTGCAGTGAAGAGCGTGCTTTCATCAGACCAGGCCGCTTGGCACAGTTTACTCTTGGAACTATTAGGCGTTACGAGCAACATTCTCGTGTCCACATCAATTACTTCGGTTCGCGCCGCCTGTAGGATTACGCATGACGTCGCCTCGATTTGATGACAGTCATCTCCAAAGGAGAATAAGTCTTCACTCGATTACCGAATTGCTTGGTACAATATAATAATCCGCTGATGTCTTTTTTGTACGATGACTATTGAAAGTACACACGCAGTTTTGATGAAATTTCTTATTTTTAAATTATATATATATATTCAAATGCAAAATGCTAATTACTAATTAATATTGCTAATTAATATAGCACGTGTCAATCTTTTATTGTACTAATAATTTGGTTTTTATGTGTATAAAATAAAAATAGACTAAGTACGTGAATTTGTTTTTCATAGATGTTGCAGATGCATTTATCTATCGTATATTTAATTTTTTAAATAAAACGCAATATAAAATACTTGCACCTATATAATTATAATTTATATCTTTTAATAAATTAGAGTTTCCTTCTCTTTGAAAGGATCTGTTGAGGGATCAGTTCTTGCCGGTCCATCGACTTTCCGCAAGCGTACGTTGAATCGCCGTTGAAAATAAATCGTCGTCCAGCTGCACGGAAATATTTCGAAGATATGCACTCGTATCTCTCATCTCAGCAAATAGCTCACGAATGAAGTTCTATATTCTGTTCCTGCTCGCGTCTTTACCTCTCCTCTCCTCTTTTTCCATTCGTGATATTTCCTCTTCCTTCTCGTCGTCGTCGTCGTCGTCGTCATCGTCGTCGTCGTCGTCGTCGTTGGGCTGAACTCGACGATAGATTTATAAACAGGGTATATCTACGGGTACAGAACGGTATGAATCTATGTACTCTACTACAATAAGTCTTGCGAGGTTTGAACGACGACAACGACGACGACGACGATGCCAGGAACGTCGTCAATATGTTGAATCTTAAGTCTCGCCTTTCGCGCCGCAACGAAACGGAATTTATGACGCAAGAAATTTATCGGCAACCCACGGGAAAACTCGTTCCCCACGAATATTTATGGTTTCTTTATTAACATTGAAAATAAGTTAATGGCGTTTCAACACCTGCGTTCTTATAGGCCGCATACAGGCATATCCATCTAGCTAGAGAACGAAAATACGTCTTCTTACATTATTACTTGTAATTACTTATGATTCCACAGATGTATCATCAGACTCACCACAATTATTCGCGAGATCGTTTTTGAAGTTAATCAATTTCTTTTTCCTCTTTCTGTTGCAGCCGTGGTTGTGCGGTACTTGACGAGGCGATACATCGGCGAGTATAGCTCGACCAGTGGTAAGTGTTTCTTCATTATCCTTTTTTTTTTTTTCCTCTCTTCGAGATAATTGCCAATGCGAAGCGTGAATGATTGCGTTCATTCGTTGCTAATTTCGAGACGTCATATTCTGGATAAATGTCCAGCTCATATCTATGTTCCTTTCTCGCTTGTTATCGACTTATCTCGGAGGGTGGGAGGGGGGGGGGGAGGGGGAGGGGGACTCGGACTCGCGCGCGGAATGCTCACCCCGTAGTACAAAACGCGAATCTAAATCTTGATCGGTGCCTCTCGCGTGTTCCAGCGGGGACCGCGACGGAAAAATCCGCTGTGAAATATTCTCGCGCTCGAAACCGGACTCTAATTCAAGGGTACCAATGAAAAATCTTAATCATGGCGCCTCGCGAGCGAGACGTCCCGAGGGCATTCTAGCGATCACAGAAATACACGAGATAAGGGGGTAGGGTAGCGGCGGGGTACAGAGGGAGAAAGATAAAGAGAGAGAGAGAGAGAGAGAGAAAGAGAAAGAGAGACCGCAACGGACACCGCTGGATCCATGGAGGGCGGAGATTTAAACACTCGATATGAAATAGAGCCTATAGGGAGGGTCTGCAGAATGCAGATCTCTCCCATAACTCATGCAGGCTACTTCGCCGTAATAATTGCCGTGCACGCCCGCGGACGTATAAGCTATGACGACGAGTTTCGCGGATATCCGAGCCGCTTGGAAAAATTCACCGTGAAGTATTGTCCCCTTAACCCTGAACCGGCCGGTCGCTCGTATTTTTGTAACACCTCTATGGCCGAGCCGGCTGTACATCCTCTCATTGGCGAGTACCACGCCATTTTATCAATCCCGATAGCTGTAGGGACATTATCCCCAAGAAAACCGATGTGCTTGGAGCAAATGTAATTATGTAAAATACATAAATACATAAATTTATAGTTGATTAGAAGAAATTGCAGATAAAACTGCCTGAATGGATTTTATCCGTATTCAAGATTAAGCATCCTTTTTGGAAAAGGATCCTTTAACTTTTTCTACGTTAACCTAAGACGCAAGAGTGGTTAAGAATCATCACATCAGACGTTTGTCGGTCTATCTTTTTTTTTTTAATATTTAAATTGGGTTAAATGATTGATTTAACTTGTCTGAATTAAGTTTGGGAAAATGTGAGCATTCTGAAACATAAAAGTTCCCGGAATGAAGATTTACAAGAAAAACTTAGAAGTCAATTTGTACGCAAAGTTTCTCCTTACTTTCTTTACAAGTGCATTCACATTAATATAATGTACGGAAAGTTTCCCGGTACAATAGTGCAATCATCGATTTATCGAATTTCTCTCGTACATAACTGGCACTCAGAATCAATCTTGATCCCAATCGATCTATAATGTTGCGATCGATAATGCCGGTCGAGAGTGGAAGGGTCTCCTACCATCGATATTAATTAATTTCCTGGGAAAATGATGGATAATCACTCTTGAATGTAACCAGGAAGCAGATAATCTATATGTTCCCCCCTTCCCGATCAAAAAGGGGGATAATCGCTCAATCGATCCTCTAAGATGACGCTGTGGACGCTACGGAACTGATTACCATCCATCGAGAAATCAATAAAAAATGATAAGAATAATGATAGATAAAAAACTCCGACGTAGACGTGTAAGGGGTTCTGAAGATGTTATACAGACTGCTTTGTATAAAATAATTTCTACAGAAATATGTACAAACGAATATTGGACAAAAACTTTGGTTGACTTCATCGGAAAAAGTATCTTTTCTTTTGTTACTTTTTGTTACATTTTTTCATATCGTGTAGAATTTCTTGGTAATAATAGTATAAAAGTTTAGGATTTTCATATTTATGAAAATCGAAATATTGAGCTTTCAATTTTGTTTGTTAAGAATTTTTGTTTTTTCTTATAAGGAATTTGCTAACGCAAGATAATATTCGGAGCAATCATATGCAAGCTCCGTCATTCTCTTTCTCTTCCTTTTTTTTTCCTTTTACTTCTTTCTCTTTCGGTACATCTTGTGTGAAACGGATTGAAAATGCGTCGACACTTCGTGGGACTCGTGCGCGGGTTATCGCCTATACTTTCGTTCCCGATCGTTGGAGAATCACTTTTCCGAAGAAAACGCCCTCAAACGGTGAAAGCGAGGCCATTGATTTCCTTCAGCTGGTTTGCGTAGGTGAACGAAACGTGGAAAAATTCTTTTAGCGTATTAATAAAAATTAATTTATCTTATAAATTTAATGATTCGAAAAATATGATTAATAAAAAGGTCACTTTCAAATTTTCATTATATTTTGGATGATAATAATAAGATGGATGATAATTATGTAATTGGAGAATAATTAACATTTACATTGAATAATTTTAAAATTAATTTTCTTAAAAATTTAGAAGTAAATATTGTAAGAAATAAATTGTTAAAAATTCGAAAATATAGAATTATTAATGTGAAATATTTTAATGTTTTAATTTAATATTTTAAAAGCAGAGAGAAGTCTAATTATATATAAAGGCAGAAGAATTCACAGAAATGTGAGAGTTTATAAGAATCCAACTATCTCCACTCTCTGAATTTCTCTCGAGCTTTACAAAAAAAGCTGTCTCTTTTTTTTTTCTCGTAAATTTAGACATGTAAACATGCAAGCCACGATACTTTCGAAGTAGCCACTTTATATTGGTTTCCACCGCACGACTTAAATTTGATCTCTCGAAGGAAGATCGAGGATGATCTCTTTACCGGCAATTTCGATTACAAGGCATTCGTACACGAGCGCGGCGTCGTCGTTTTACAGGACTCTGGAAGATAATCGGTCCTTTTCATCTCTCGCCACGATGCAGGGTACTTGTTATTATTTTGATCTCGATTAACAATGCAAATCTCTCCTTGCATGGAATAAATCTAGGCAATGATTTAGAAAGCGAGTCTCGTTGTATCGTCGATTCTCTCGTGCGCGTGCGCGGATGGGAATCGTTTTGTCCGTGCGCGGAGAAGATTACATCGTGTATCCCGTTTCTTCGATAGATCGACAATAGATCATATGTACCGGAGATGGATGAGATCTCTGGCAAAAGCCGAATCCGCGCGATCGGTGACAGTTACATTTCCAGTTGCGACGAAAGTGTGTCACGGTTAATCCCCCCCCCCCCCATCCTTTTTTTTGGTTAACTTATCGCTTTTATTGCACCTCTTCATACTTTCGATTTCTTAGAAATTAAATCTTGTACTTTTATCAAGGTTTCTCATCAAAGATTTAACTTTCCATAACGTCTGATATGCAAATTGTTCCTGTATTTAGATGGGACTACAATTAGATTTCTAGACACTTGCGCATACGTCCGTCTTATCTATGAAATAATTCCATTCGTTAAACATCCTTCAATCTTAGTTTATCTCCGTCTTTATCTAGATCGCTCGATTTTTTTTTCTATAAGCGTAGAAAAAAATTTTCGCGTCTCGTATGCAGAGTTCAAATTGCGTCTCGCAGTCTTGGAAGCTCTTTTTCTATATCTCTACATCTATCAGCTCTTATTCTACCGATATTTCTCGTGTACAGGAGGATGCAATGAATTTTCTGTCGCAACGCATGATCAAATCGTTTCTCTATTAACATTGTCCGACAATAAAATTTTCTCGAGCGTAACGACCGCTAATATAATGGGCATCTTTGTATGCCTCAGAAATATTGTGCCCTTTCAGCTCTTATTACCGACACTACGAAGTGTTTATAAGTTTATTTATCGCTTATTTGTGCCTGTCAAAGCTATTGTGTTCGATGTGCTTCCGCGTCTTCTCTTCTGCTTCTCTTTAAGTGCACGTGTTCCTCAAACACTCTAATCAGCTCCGAGAAATATGAGCTCTCCTTTTTTCTTTGTCGAAGATGTAACATTCAACATTCAAAAATCTAAGATACAATAAATATTATTGAGATTCACAATTTAAATATTAAAATATGTAAAACTCTAGAAATACAAGAAATCAAAAATCCACGGTTCGGAAATCCTAGAAATTCAAGAACTTATTAAATCAAAATTATTAATAATATAAATATGATTATTTAAAACAGGGTTGCCACAAATCTGGAAAAACCGGGAAAACCGGGAAAAGTCAGGGGAAAATATAAAAGTGACTGGAATTTTGAACTTTGTTCACAATTCTCTTAGACTGCTCTTATTCCAAATAATTGTTATAATTTTTTAAATATTATATCTGACGCTTATAATCAGTTCATTCAAAACTCATGCACTTTAAATGATTTTAAAAAATTATTAAAATTTATATTTTATTCAGTAATTTTATTTGATCATTCTTTTTCATCATAACTGCATTCTTTTTTCTAATACTAATTTATGTTTTGTTAGTTTCAATTTGCCCCCAAAATTTCATTATGCTACTAGACTTCTTTAATAAATAAACTAGCTTTCTTACAATCCTTGATTCTAAAGGTTAACATTTTTTGTATATTTTACAATGTTAAATTCTTTACATATTTTATACTGGTCATTGAAATTTCCTGTTTTATCTGGAAAACCTGGAAAAATCAGGGAATTTTAAAATTCATTTTCTACGACAACCCTAATCAAATTTCAAATATTATAATGAACGTTACGGGATTTTTTTAAGAATGACATGTGTGAATAATTTGCGAGTGTATAACGATCTAAAAATTCAAGTCTTAATAAATGGCTATCCGAATCTTTTTGATCACAAATTTTCAGCGAAAGCCACGTGTCATCGTCAATGATCGTAATGACATAGCAGCGAGCGTAACTAATTGGAATTGTCGTTACCAACTGCTACGGCACTTTCGCGTATTAGCCGCGTTTTCTATCCTTGGGAAAATGTCGCTTTTCCAAAGAGATCGAAGAGTATCATCCAAATGACATCGATCAAGAAAAATCATGTTTCTTTATTTATCTCGCGAGTTATACAAGATCTTAAAGCGATAATAATTGAGTTAAAGATATTATTATAATTGATTAAATATATTAATTTCATTTGTTGCAGATTTTCTCTACCGACACAGCGTCACTATTGATAATGTCACGACGGAGGTCGAGATACTTGACACATCTAGGTGCGAGGTAAGTTTCTATATATATCTAATGATTATGTATTAAATTCAATCAATTAAAAAAATACACATATTAAATCTTAATATTTGTATTTATAATGTTGTAGCAAAATAATTTTAATTATTAATTATATCAAAGAATAAAATGATGAAAAAAAAAAATCTAGAAAAAATCTAGAATCTCTCTTTAATAGAATGAAGGGAATGATTTAAAAAGTTAGTTGTATTAAAGATTATCTTTCTTACATCAAAAGACTTCATCATCAATCTTATTTAAATTACATTATTTGAAATCATAAAACATGCGCTTTTCTTATTACATTTACACGCGCAATTATCTTTAATGATGAACTTGACAAATCGATTTACTTCTTTGAAGCACGTTCGATTGCATTCTTGTCGCAAGGATAATACATCCGAACGGCCTGTGCATTTATATGAGTATATATTTTTACGAATCTTTCATCCTTATATAATCTGCAAGAAAGAAATCCTGTGCATTCAAAATGAATTCGCTTCGCGACGCGTCCCGAGACGAGACAGGATCTTTCAAGGGTCCAGTCTAAATATATCTTCTTTCAACGGAGGTTCCGTATATAATACAAGACTCCCGTAATCCTTAAGGCTTACATTCATCATACGCTGGCAAAATAACGAGTGACTCGCAAATCGCGAAGACGGTGGTCTTGCAGAGCGATTTTGAATACTCGACACGCGTGTCCTTCTATTATCAGTAAGAATCTATTTGACAATCAATTGAACGATCTAGATATTTCAAATAAATTTTATTTTGCATTGTAGATACAAACGCCATAGAAATTAACAAGCATAAAGATACTATTATCATATTTTTATCTAATAATGTATCACGATATATCATAAAATATGATATATCATATTTGACGTACCAGTGTCTAAAATATTCAGATTGATCTTGTATTTTCTTTCGAAGTGTATTTATCATTTCTTAGGATGTATGACTCTTTGTAATATGTGTATAATGCTTTCTACTTTTTGATGTGCACTATAGAAACACATGTACTTTCCATACTTTCTCTGAAAAATGATACTTAACTGCGAGTCTTCTCGCAGGCCGGCTCCAGGGCGATCGTCTCTACCTGACCTTTCCTAACCCGATTCTTCTAGAACACAATAACGAACGTCGCACTGAGGCGGAAATCCTGCGAGCTGGCCCGTTACTCCGTTAACGTATTTGAATTGAATAACGAAGTCTTTAAATTCGAATCTAGGCGACTGCGATTGCACGAACAACACGTGGCTTCACCTGTCGCGGCCAGAGAACTCGTTGGAATTCCAGCGAGGTTGCTTATTTATAGCATCGAATAATTGTTCTTCTTTTTCATGAAGTCGTTGTTAGGCATGAATGTAAACACAACATTAATAATTTTTCAAATTTGCGCAATGATATATTGATCTTCGATTTTTGAAGTTTTTTTTTTATTTATGTTGTGTAAAGAGTTTACGTTTTAAAAGTTTACAGCCACGAAATTGTTCAACCGAAAAATTCCGAAACTATAACCGTGTCTCGCTTTTTTTAGTTCTCTAATTTTTAAAATCTCACGTCTGTTCAGCTTGTCTTGTTTTAAAGGTTAAAAAAGTTAAAAGCGATTCTCTGGAAATCTTTTGAAAATTTCTAATCTTCCAAGAATTCAAAGCTGCAAAATTTCTTTAAGCTGCAAAAGCCGTTTGACAAATTGTTACATTAATGAAACGATATTGTTGAAACGAGTTTCCTTGTAATTTGATAATGGTGAGGAAAGTAGCTTTACGCAGTAAGTTGCAATTTTTGTTTTTGCGGGTCCCACTTCGGCTCCGGTTCGTTTTGGCATTTAACTGTATCTTTCCCTCGATGAGCGGTGAGAAAGTTCATTCATAGAAAGTATTTCCTGCATAAGTTCAAGTATTGCGACTCTCTGGCGCCTTTTCAACGTGGCAGAATGACTGCGTGCGTTTATTACGTTAGAGTTAAACATGAAACGTCACACTTTAAAGAACAGATTTTTTAACGTCAAGTAACATTACTGCCATAGCCTCATTAATTTATATTCAGTTGTCATCGGAGAGACGTAGAAACAATAAAAATGTTAAGAAGGTGTACGTTTCTTTCTGATGACGTATAAAAATGATTTAAAGCGATATAATCATCTTAATATATATTATAATAATTTCTAGTTTTGTTCAATATATCTTGGAATGTATTTGTGACTTTCTCTTGGGTGGTGAGACGCATAATTTCCGCGGGATGAAGATTTTAAGAGATATTTTAAAACGGAGATTTCCAAAAGCTCCGCTTCTCACGTACTCTTCACACGCACGTTGCCACACCGACACCCGTTGGTTATTCGGTAGCCCCGCAACGAGACTCGATCAGGCCCGGGTTGTTTTTAGCAAACTGGTTTTTCTACCCGGGGCTTACAATTACCGGCTTCCTTTTTTGCGCTGGTCCCCGAATGTTTGCACCTGTCGCTTAAAAGACCGCGAATCGTGATCAACCGTGGATATCCGCAGGATAGCAGGCTAGACGTCGATTCTTCGTCTTACATTGAACGATTGATATATTTTTCACTTCCTAGATTTTCAAATTTGATTCTTAAATTTTTCAATTTTTCAATTTTTTCATCCGAAATATCGTATCTTTTAAATTTATAGGACAATTAAACCCTAATAGATATTTATATTGATAAAAATTTATTATTTTTCGAACGTTCTTTAATTTTTAGCATTACTTTTCTCCCAATTTGTGCCTCAAGCTTTAAGTTTTATCCGCGATAACTTCGATATTCAAATTATCTCTTTTAGAGATACGAGTGCATTGAGCAACACTAACTACATGACTCGCTGGCAAACAATGCTTGCCCATTTAGAGAATCTTGTACGTGGAACGCGTAAGGATGCATGCACCGTTAGCTTGTAGATACAATAAATAATCTGGAACAGGAAGCGATGCTGGCGATTTGTATATGTACGCGTATGTATAAAATTATATTTTTAATATTTCTTCGTCTGCTAACATTGTTGGATTCTTAAAAAATATTTTGACAAAGATTTTATATTTAAATGTAACAATTTTTTGCAATATTAACTCTATATTTTACGTATTTTTTTTTTATGTAAAATTGATTACTGATCTCTATATATAATACACACAGGTGGATTAATTAATGTGATTTTTGCTTCTTAAATTTTTCGGTTTTAGATTGTTCCGACATTTTTGTACAAGTTTTAGTTCTCGCTCAACTTGATATTTCAAAGTGAATAGAAATATTTGAAATTCAGTTTAGCAAGAAAACCTAAGGAATGTTGGGGAACAGGATCTAGGAAGATCGATATCGATGTGGATCAGTGTGGCAATGGTGCAGGAAGTCGATTCCGTATCGAAGAAGAAGCGGGGATCATTAAATACACTATCAGTGGACAGTTCTCTAACTCCTTTGTATCAGACAATATATCACGTTCAACGCGTGAGGTCCCATTGTGAACGAAACTTTTAAATCGGTCCCCTTTACTCTCGGCAAATCTCCGCGAAGCTCCACTGCGTGCGCCAGGATCAATCAATCCTGGACAACGCGCTGTTTATCACGACTGCAACATTTACGAGCAACGTATCGTTTTCATCTCGGCATTTTTGTTATCAGGTTGCGTCGACTATAACTCACGTTCAACTTCAGTAAATCCGAAAGCTGTCGACTCCGTTGTGTGATTAAAACTTTTTACATTGGAATATGATTATACGGACGTTTACCTGCACATTCTATGCGTCTAAATTTCAATCTCCTCCAGTTAAATTTCAATTTTTTAATTTTTGCGTTTTTCAAGTTTCATAATTTCATATTTTCATATTTTCATATTTTCACAGTCAGACTTACAATCAAGCTTTTTTCGGATCTTACATCTTTATATTTTTGAATTTGATCTTAGGATGCTTGATGAACACGGAATGAATGATTATGCTGAAGTTTCTGAAAATTTAGTTAAATACAAATTTAAAAATAATTTAATTGAAAATAATTAGGGAACTCAAATATGATGAACAATCTTGCAAAAAAGTGCAAACAAATTTTATATTTTAGCACTCACAATTTGAGCGTAATTATTTTGATAGTTCAATAAAATTATTTTCTGATCTGTATGTTTTTAAATACTTTAGTAAAACCGTTTTCTTTCGTGCACTTTCTTATGTATTCGTGAAAATCCTTATGTTCTGACATTGCCAAACTCGCATGCATTCAAGTTGCTCTTAAATTATCGGAGATCCAGGGTCTCATGTTACTCGTGAGAGGAACCCAGATACTGACTATCTTAACTATATCTGAAAATCGTGCAATGGATATTAGAACAAACAACCGATAATTCGTTGCTAAGCTAAGACCTCGGCCGCATCAGTAAAATACATAACGCATCGTTCGCGGTGTAATCTTTCCAATTATCCCAGCATTCCTCTCACTTTTGTGATATCTAACTGCGATATTATACGCCTGGTATATTTAATACCACAGGGGGAGAATCAGCGTACGATTCGCAATAGGTTCACCTTGTATTTCGACTGCGATAGGACACGCTGAATATTATCGCTGCTTCATCTTTGAATGTATCGTAGAATCGTAATCATCATCTTGCCTTTCTCATATTTCGAATGCATACACCGGTATCAAATATTTTATAGAATTATCAAATTTCTTCCAATCTTATTACTGATAAAAAATAACGTTAATTATGTACTAAAATTTAAATATTAATTTTTTTCTAGAAACAATTGTTCTCTCTATCTTTTTCTGATATATTTGATAAGTTACTTACTATATAATTTATTTAACATTTTTGTTTCTTACAAACGTACCGTTTATCGCATTATAATACTTGTGTGAAAAATATATATACACAAGTTTCTGAGACATTATTATTTTACGACATACATTATTTCGATATATGTAACTGCCTATAAATAAACGTGATTCACTTTTCATTGTAGCTTTATTATGGATTATGATTTGACGTGAACCGTGTATCTTTTTCCGCGGAGAAATTTCTTGCCTCGATGATAGCTAATCACGTTGCGCCAGACGTTACGAGGATGCCGCGGCTTAAAGGGCACATAAGCCTCGCACCTAAACGCGCTCTAATCTACGGAATTATCTGTTTCCGACATTCCTAAGTAACGTGCATCCCTGATATCCCGATACGTGCGGCCCGACGATACCGCGGGTGCGATCTACCGGCACTTAAAGTGCACGAACCCATTGAGCGCACGTGGTCAATGTCCGCGTTTTTGCTCGCATTTTTTTCGGCTAGAACGCTCGAGTAGCGGATACCGATTCCCCAATCGCCGTTAAGATACGCCTGTAAATCGACCGACCAGGACGATTCACCGTACAAATGTCCTTGCAGATAAGCGCCACGCAAGGCTGACCGCAATCTGCATTTGCCAATAAGGAAGTGCCCGGTTCTGCTTTTGACAGATATCATTTGTTACGTTATTTAATCTCCGCTACTTGATACAGCTTCTTTAAAAAAAAAAAAAAAATTTATATCTTTTTGGGGATAATAATTAATTCGTTATTTCCTCGTTATAATAGCAATCATCCATCGAAAGATGCGTGACAAACAATTTTTCGTAATTAAAAAAATTTTTACCCAATGTATTTTTAATAAATCACTGCACAAATTTTTAATACGAGTTACATGTACAATTCTGCGTATTTATATTTCTATAAATATGATATTTGATATAAATGCTCTCGTTTATGTTTACCGTGAATGCACTTGACGCATCTTAAGTGAAATATGAATGTAGCAGAAATAAATTACAACCAGCTCTTTATCTATTGCATGCTAAATTATCTTTTTATTATGAAATATGATAGTTGTATCCAATTGATATCCCGCTATTCATGCCGATAGCTACTGAATTATGATTAAAATCCACAAAGTATTATATCTTAATTAAACAACGTTATTTTTTATTTATAATATTAGATGAAATAATACATCATAGCTAAATATTATATACTATTTTTGCTTTAATTAATCGAGACATTGAAAACACCATAGCCCCTCAATGCTGACGTCATAAACGCGTTTGCGTCATGTTAATGACGAATATCGTTCTAATACGATGGACAGTCTCGAGCTATCTCATTAATCGTGTAATAGGAAAAGTAAGGGAAATAAGAATTGTAGCGAAAATATATAGAAAGAAAATCACATCTTGATAAAGCTATAAAGGAATGCAAGTAAAAAGTTATTTTCTAAAATTTATAAATATACTTCAAGGGATAATAGAAAAGTTTTATAGCACAGGATCTTAGAGATTCTGCCGTCGCGGTCGCGCCTTAGATTTGACACTTTCAGATTTTTTTAATCGTTGGCTTGTTAATTAACAAGCAAACTAACTTAAGTTACATTTCGCATTTTTTTTTTAATCCGTGCTTTTCTCTTTCGATCTACAATCCTTCTAGTTATTTCAAATGTGTGATTAATGGATTACGTCTTCTTCCTGCACTTACAAAATATTGAAAAGTATTCCTTCTTTACAATCCGCCGACAGAATAGACGAAGCATCCGGTTTACCGTATCGGATCGCATAACGCTGAAAGAATTCAGCGACGCTCTTGGCCTCGTTACGTTTTTTACGCATACGAATTTTCTTGAAAAGCGCGCGATGTGTGGTATCGTCGATTATCAATTAGCAATGTGGCGCCTTAGGCACGCGTCGAGCGACAGGTTGAGAGGAAACTGACGAGAGAGGAGGCCCTTTTTGCAGCCGGTCTCTATCCCAGTGTGCGTGCGTCTGACGGATGCACGAACATGCGGATCGTGATGTCAATTACTAACGAAGACAGTCGGCAGGGCTGACTGTCACAGGCAGCACCAGCCGCAGTGACAGCGGCACGCGTCTTAAGTCGCGTTCACAAGACCTGCGAGAAACGGCTATAAATCCTCCTCCTCCTCCTCCTCCTCCGGATGCCTGGAACGTTTCTTGCTGTTGCTCATGTTGCCCGCTAATGCCCGCTAGCGTCTCTACGAATCTAGACTTAATTAATCTCAGCGCTACTGTATTTGCATCAACTGATAATGAATTGTCTTCATTAACATAAGTCTGAGGAATCCGTTCTACACTGTTAAATCTATAGTGTCAAATTTAATCTAATGTGAGTTGCCACACTGCTCCTATTGAATATATTATTTTATACTTGAAAATATATATTTAGTGGCGACTCATGTTGGGTCAAATTTGACACTATAGATTTAATAATGTATTTGCAGGTTGTATTAAATGTTTAAGAACATAGTAACATGATCAGAAATTTTGAAATTTCCAAAGAAGATTTAAAGATTCAAAGTTTAACGAATCCGAAGTTGGAAAATCTCAAACGAAACTTCAAATTCGGATTTACTTTAGGTTGAAATAAGTTTCACTAGATAAACACTGAAAATATTTCATCGAAAAAATTTGTATACGGAAAGAACGGCTAAAGTATTAAAAATTTAACTAGATATATAGAGCTGAAAATAATTTTTTGGAGGTCATCAAAATAATTAATTATAATATATGTAAAATGCATAAGCTCGTTACAAAAATGTCAAAATTTTTTGAAGCATTGCTCATCATGCTTAAGTGTCCTCTGTAATTATTTTGATAATCCAACAAAATTATTTTCAGATTTGTATCTAAACTTTTAGATACTTCAGCAAAACCATTCCTTCTGTGTAGACCGAATGCTGTATGTCAATAAACTAATGGCAATCGTATTTCAATTTCGATAAGTATTAATGTTTTAGTATCGTAATATTATCATATTTATCACGTAAATCTGCTTGCTAAACTATATGTGCCGCCAGCACGTAAGGCGATAAATTTATTTACTGAATTCTTACCTTCTATGGTATCTGGTAGACCTTTACTGGCACGGTCGCCAAGATAAATGACAAGATGAATGCACTCTTAGATTCTATTTACATCTGAGAAGGACAATTTCTGACACACGACGAAATGATTTATCTTGACTTTAATCTACTCGAATTAAATCTCGAACCAACAACGAGTGGGATCTCTTCGCGTGAATATGAATTGAATGATTTGAAAAATGCATAATCTTGAATTTATAAGAAACGCGATTAAAAAAGACGTAACTTTCAATTGTTTCAAGATATTGTCTCCGAAGAGAACAAAACTCTAACTGCTAAATTATATACTAAAAATTATATTCTAAAAATTCGATGGTTATATTAACATTTGGCGAACTAAGTTCCCTCTATACTGCGAATACATGGAATTCGAAAAATTCAGGCTGTTGAATGATATCCCAGGGATATCTTTAGGATCTAAAGCAACCGGCTTACAGGTAATAATTGCACTTTTCTGCATAACCGGCGAACAAGCCGATTGCTCTCGGCTCAGCTCGACTCGGGTTTCATAGAATTTTCACTTGGCTTCCGAGAGAGGAAGAGAGAGAAAGTGAGAGAGACAGAGAGAGAGAGAGACCCTTGCGTTGCAATATCGATCACGAGGATCGCAGTAGGTGTTCCACAACGCGGGTATAATAATAACCTGGCTTAACAAGGGCACGGGAGTTCAGGTAGGCGCTCTCCAGCGGAATCGGCCACGTAGGTAGGAAGTCGAGCAACAAATGGGTAGGTGGCTGCTGACTGGCTCTCGACTGGCTCTCGACCTCGTCGACCGCCACGATTAATACTTCTATCGTGCATTGTTCCTCGTCACGTAAATCTTCGGCCATCCAAGATAAGCCACCACGGAAACCATTTATAAAACCGATTTATATCATTACCAACGGCTTCGCGATTGCTCTGCAAATATTCTCGCGTCAGCTGATCCGCGTCTTACCGTTTCCTCTTCTCATAACTGCCTAGATAATGGTACAGCTAGCCACCGACCGAAACGAGAAATGGTTAGAGCTGTCTCTGCGATTCAGTTGTCAAGATTTACGGTGTCAGAGTAAATATATATCATTACGCGATAATGAATTCCGAACAATTGATCGCTCTATACACTTATATAAACTCTTGATAGCAATTACATCAATAATCACGCAGCTTATTATTCTTTGCTTTTTATGAAACATTGAGAATAGACCGAAAAAAAGAAACATACGCGTTCAGTTCCGTTTTATCTTTCACAGCTAAGAAATTTGAGAAGGCTTAAAGTACTAATTCTAAAGAAGTACTGAAGTATACTCTATTCTCATATCCTTCTTTGTCCCACCTGATCGATTAATTCCATTTCGATCTGTCGATAGAGAAGGGAAAGTTGATTAACAACGGCTGTGCCTGCCAACTGACGTTAGTCTGACTGTGCAACCGGTCGTACGTTGTATTTTTATAATCTACATATGATTATTCAGTCTATAATTTCGATATATAGGTCAATGTCTCGGACCGCAATAAAGTATCAATCGTACTTCATCTCGTCCCAATCGCGCGGACGTTCTACTTTTGGTAGATTAATTTTTTTTCTCCCACCATCCCTCTCCCTCTCTCTCTCTCCCGCTTCTTTCTCTTCCGCCCTCTCTCACTCATCTCGTTTTGTTTTGTTGTCATTTTCGCGCGTCTCATTTCTTATAACATCTACATATGGTTTTGCGGGTCAATGCTGCGCGCGCGCAATAAAGTATCAATCATACCGCCTGATCTCTTGGACCCGCTCCGCTCCGGGATGCTGCGCACCGCGTGGCGCCCAAGTGTGTTCCGCCTCGCGAATATGAAGAGTGCCAGCAGCCTGGTGACACACTTCCCCAATTCTCGCATTGTTCTTCATCCGCGTGCACGTACGAAATAAATCTTCATGCGCCGGGTAGGGCAGGAATGAGCGAGGGAGGAAGAAAAGGGGGCTGACTGGTTCCCCTGGCCTCGTGACCGGCTCGTAATTGCAATTGCTTTTCGTGGGAGGGCCGGTAGATAATTGATAATTAAGCGCGCGCCCTCTTTGCCCCCGGCAAAGAAGCTGAGAGTCTGAGAGTTCGGCAGAACGATGAGGGAGAAGAGGAACGAAAGACCAAATGTAACGATTTGCCATTTGGGACCGGATGCGATTGGCTGGCATTCTTTCTTGCTTTCTCATTACCGTACGTTATATTCTGATTCTTCATTCACTGTTCAATTTCATTATTTATATATCAAATTGTATCAGAGAAATGAATGTGTAGATTTATTTCACTGTTCAGCTAAGTTTAATCTAGTTTAGATGACGCTTCTTTAAAAGTAAACAGTGGAAAAGTTTACTTAAATGGATCGTATGACATTTTTAATTAATGCTAGTAAATGTTAATCTTGATTATTAATATTTACGAATCGAATGCATTATACTTCTCAATTAATACGTTTTTTCATCCTCCGCGTTACATCAATTCGCCGTTGGAAATTTCTAAAAATGTTTCTACAAGTCGTTACAGCCGCGGTATGCAGACGCACGGCAATCGGTCTTCGTCTGAATGACGAAAATTCAAATCGACATTGAAATTCCATTTTAGCGGGCTTATCTTAATTTTTCAACACATGTGCGCAAACAAGCAGCATGGACGTCAATACGCGCTCGAATGTCTCAGAACGGTTAGGATTGACGTCGGAAGGTCGAGTAACTTTTCTTATTTTTCCAAGAATAACGGTTAACGGTTAATGTGGAGAAAAAAAGGAGATGAAATGCGGGTCGCTTCACAGAGTGTTTTTTATGACTGTTTTTTTTACAAAGAATGCGCTACACGTTCGCGAGATGAAATCTATGTTAACTTAAACGACAAGATTAATAATATTATTAGCAGTACATGCGCATAACCAGCAGACCGTAGTGGCGCCGCAATTAATAAATAACAACGATTTTTTGTTTTTATCTCGTTTGTTTGCAGGCAATACATTCGTCGATTCGATCTTTCCCATGTACACTGATCGTAACGTGCGAATCTAAGTGTTACAACGATATTTCAGTTTATTGCCTTGACTTTACTCTCCTCCATTCGAGATGACTGTCATTCGTTGTATCAACTATAAATTGCTGGTTGTAGTATTTCTCTCTCTCTCTCTCTCTTTCTCTTTTCTTCTTCTTATCCTTGGGTGAACCCGGTAGGAACTCTACCATTGTAAAACTACGAGTAATAACATTGTAACTCATTGTCAGTGGTAAGGTAATAATGCGACGTCCCGCGGCGTCGGGTTGGTTGATGTCGCTTTCATGGAAACATGCATTGTCGCACGAAGGAAAGATACGTCCTGGGATACGCTGGTCTACGTTCGTAGTTCCGCTTCCCAGACTGGTGTTTATTAGAAAAGTGGAGAGAGATTAAAGAATCTCTTTTGCAAGCAATGTAAATACTGTAGTAAGAACTTGAATTAAATAAGACCCAAAATACATTGTTGACTATTACGAATTGCATTAATTTGTACGAAAATTATTACAAAAATGCACAACAATATATAAAAAGTAGAGTTCCGACTGAAACTTTTGTCAAAATTGAAACCAAAATAAAAAAATAGGAATCCTATAAAGGCCATATGTATAAACATGTCCATAATCTTTATAAATATTATAATTTATTGAAACAATAGTTAAATTTCGGCCGAAATCGAAAACTGAAATTTCGGTTGTGTATCAATTTTGGCCAAACAATATAACTACTACTTCATAAATAATTTATCATAATTAATTATTAAAACAATAATTATACATATTAAAATACAATTATACAATTAAAATTAATATGAAGAAGAACTATAGTGTATAGTTTTAGTCGAAACTGACACGTAATGAGTGATTCATTTTTAGTTTCGGTAAAAGTTTCGGTCGGACTCTAATAATAAGAAAAAATTATACATAACATATCTGATTTCAGTACTTATAACTCTTTTCTGAAAATATTAAAAATACCGCTTTGCGATTCCGTATTGCATATATCAAACACAACAATATTCCACATGTTATAGGTAATATTTTTGCAATTCACCATACGCGTGAGTTATAACACTGGAATTTAAGGTTAAGTTATTTCAGATACCTACCTGCGTATTCATTGCTCTCACGGAAAGCCGTTTATGCGGAATTCGTGGTCTTCTAATCGGGAAGCATTATTAGTCGACAATACCTGCTCTGTACATAAAAGCAGGCGAATAGCTGGGGGATCGTTATCTGCGCCACAAACACGAAGAAACATAACTTCGTCGTCGGGATCGTTGCTTATCCGGCGGGATCGCGTAGGTGTTAAAGCGCGCGGTTCTCGCCCACTTGAATCGATTCCGAATGGACAGCACGCTCGTTTCGTCTTATCGTTCTGTTAACTGTCGCGTCGTTAAGGAGACCGCCAGTCGAAAATTACAGTCTACCTGTACATTTTTCTATCGGCATTTCCTACAGCGCTCAAAAAATTCAAGAACGGTAGGAAACGCCGGCAGAATCGTACGAAACTTTTAGTTTAGCGAGATTATTATAATATTTAAGATTTATTAATTATACTCACTTAATTTATTAAAATTGGGTCTTCTCCAAAACCTTAAAAAGTACACGAAAAGTTGTTGCTTATAAATAT
Source organism: Acromyrmex echinatior (assembly GCF_024713525.1). Lineage (NCBI taxonomy): Eukaryota > Metazoa > Arthropoda > Insecta > Hymenoptera > Formicidae > Acromyrmex > Acromyrmex echinatior. Next base: position 3,023,349 of record NC_141860.1, on the reverse strand, counting down.
ATTTAGGTTATTGAGCTTGTTTCATTAAGAAAAATATAATTCTATTCATATATATTTTCTTGTGAATTAATTAATATTACAACATATATGATATATTTATATAGATACACATAAAATTTAAAATGAGAACATGTATCTTTAATTCAATTTATGTACGCTGAATATCTCTCGCTTGCACGTTTTAACTTAATTTTATTTCAAAATTGTTTTCTCTAAATTCGCCAGCTAAAATTAAATTAAATTAAATATAAAGATGTATTTACAGGTGAAATTATAAATATGCAGATTGGATCGTCACGTATGCACTTGCTTATTTATCACGTTTTAACCGTGAGGAGATACGAAAGTCGGTGAATAATTGCGGCTCATTTTCACGCGAAATTACGCGACGCGATGCAAAGTGCATTAAAGCGTTGCTTAATCAAGAGGCGTTCTGCATTATTTCATAACCGGACGAATCACGTCGACGGCGGGTTGCACAATTCACTCGTGGCTGCGCCACGCCGATGCATTTCACGCGACACGCGCGAACGCAATTCCGGCATCGCGTTCAATTACCTCGAATACAATCGATCAATAAATATTTATGAGCGACTCGAGCATGTCTCGCGACGCGACAGATGCACGCCTGCCGATGTTTTACGTCGATGACGTCTCTTAGGGATTGCAGACGGGATGATGTGCTTGTACATAGTAAACATAGTAAAAGATTCAATTTGTTTGCTCTTTTAAACTATTTTCAAGTACGAAATACTGAAATAACAAGAAATTCCAAAAGATTTAAGCAAAGTATTTTTCTTGTATGCGCAGCTGTGAGATTTGATAACGTACACTTATCTGTATACCATATCTCTATAATCTTCTTCAAAATTTACAAAGTTTTTCAAAAAATTAAAATTCTTTCTAATTTTAAGATTCTATAATCTTAAGATATAAAAATGTCGTAATTTTAATACTTGTAACGTCTCAAAGATTCTTATACGTCATGACTCATATTTGTGACTAAATTCGAGTCGAATTTTTGTTTGGATAATATAATTTTTTATGATACAATCAACTTTAAAGCTCTTTTTTTTTTTTTTAATATTAACGATTCTCTTAAGACGTTATATTGTATAGAAGGGATGTACTTGCCGTTACCGGAGTTCTTGCGGCGCTTATTTACGAGCACGTTACACGCAATGTTAATTCGACAGATTTGATCATAAATAACGCCCGTGTATACCCACACGGACCAGGTATATATTTATCTCACTCTATAAAATTCATTCCCGCCGGATGTACCGCAGTTTAGGTGATGGCTGAAATTTATGAACGCAGGTTGTGGAATCAACGCGCAGCAAATTTTGAACGCGTTCGTCCGGCACATATTTTTTTACAGTCATTAAAGACAATTTTATGCGCGTGCGCAAATAAATACAAAAGTTTAAATACGAAGCGCCATTACGGTCTGAATGTTAAGACGTTGAACTATTATATATACTCATATAAATGAATTAATTTCAGAAATGATAATTGCGTGCCGATCTGGTTGTCGGACTTTCAACGCAATCAATCTGAAATATTAATAACCCCCCCCAAACTTTCTAAATTTAAAAAACTAAGGTTAGTTTAAACATTCAGCGTATTTAAAGTAATGTACTTAACATAAGCGGTCTTGTTTCCAATCTTATTGTACAATAAATACAAAAGGCTAGTTAATCACGCGTGTATTCCGAGATGTAAAAGTTTCGATCAAAAAATCCCAAGAATTTATTTAAATTTCTCGACTTTTTCCTTAGAGGAACGAATTTCTATTTGCCGAGCATCTAAAGAAATAGAGTGTCTTACATTCGAACTACGAGTAGAGATACTTGAAATTAAATCTGATTCTCGGTTCTGTCATAGCAATGTCATAGCAATCAGTCGTTTTCCATCGATTGTTTCAGGAGAATGGCTGTCTGTACTCACATATACGGTGGGGCGAGGCCTTCGTCGTGGTCTACAGCGTGACATGTAAACGGAGCTTTCAGGAAGCTCGTGGACTTCTCAAACAACTCGCAGATCTACGCCTGCCATCCTATTTCACCGCCCTCCTACTCGGCAACAAGAGAGATTTGGATCATGCACGGTAAGCGTAAATCACACATTGTTAGAAATATGATTAACGGTTCCGCGTAACGGACGGGCGTGTATCTCCGGTAACATCTGATGACGATCTCTTGACTGATATACGACCAAATAAACCGCACACATACGCATCATAAAAACGGTATTTATTAATAAATCAGTGGCGGGACGTAATTTTTCGCCACTTCATCAGCGTGAGAGAAGCCCTTTCGGTGCGTCTCGAAGCTCGTTTATCGTGTGTATTATATATAATTATAATTAATAATCGTTCTTTCTGAGGTATAATTTATTAGTATCTCCTGGACTTGCAGAATTCGATATTATATTACCGTAGTTACATTTCAATCTGCTGTTGAATAATTGTTAATAGTCTGCATGACACTTGAACGCAGTTGAATATATTTTTCGTACTAAATAAAAGTAAAAGAAAAACGATATCTGAGGTGTTTGTAAGTAATGTTGTGCTTATACGTGGCCCATTTTTACTTATGGCTTCGCAAGTCTGACACACTTTGTCGATTGTCGTCTTAAGGTGTTCTCACACAGTCAATATTTCTGACAATCATTTTTTAATTAAGTAGATTGAAAGTACATAGCTTTTAAAAGTTTAATATTTAATGAAAGAGAGGTCGGACATTAAAGGAACAGGAACAATATTCCCTCGTATGAAATGTTTTCTCCTAAGGAGAAATTATACCTTTGGTTTGAATTTGTTATGAAAATCGAGATCGATCATTTCGCACGCTTTATTTAGTATATATCATGTCTACGCTGAGAAAAAAATTTACTAAATCTTAATAAATATTTCTTTTATAATAATAGTACTAACCAAACATTTACTTACAGTAAATATATACTTAAATGATGATTAAGTTAAAAATGGTTTTTGTATCATTGTGCCAAAAATAAATATATGTTTTTTTTTACATTTATTAAATATTTATTAAAATTTAATATACTTTTCTTCAGTATACGATACTAAATCCCATTCTCATGCGGAAAAAAAATGGTTTTGCTAAATATCTAAAGATTTAATTGGATACAGATTTGATAATAATTTTATTAGACCATTAAAATAATTATAGGGAACTCAAGCCTGATGAGAGCAATACTATAAAAAGTTTTGACAAGCAACAATCTTGAGCGTCCTACGTAATTACGTTGATGACCCAAAATTATTTTCAGATCTGTATCTTGCTTTAGACGTTTTAGCAAAATCGTTCTTTTCAATTCTTGCAGAATTGAGATTTATCGGACTGCAGAGCTCATTCGATTGCCCGATACGAATCGTATGAGGGCCGCTTAAGTGGCTCGCTCGACGCAAGAATTACAATATCATTTCGCGTCGCGCGATCGGAGATCGTGCGACACGGCTTCATGTATCGCCTTCGGCGAATCGTCGATTATTCGATCGTTCCTCCTTTTCTTTTAGCATCGCATTTTATCCCAGCTGATCGCACACGTGCGCGTGATAAGTATGTGTGCTCGGCCTCCGTTAATTCTGTAGTTCACTTTTCACTTGCGAGTAACAGAATCTTCGCCGGCTGTTTCCTAGATGGGATGAGATTTCGCGTGTGCCACGCGATTCGTATTTTTTCAGGCAGTTCTTTATCGGGTTGTTCCAGCATGATTTTGTTGTTTTTTCTACACTCGTTCATCACGCTCACGTTGCTTACCACGAATTGCTTCTGTGTCTTATCAAGAGAAAAATGAGGTATTTTGATCCTTCGTGTTCCAAAGTTTCTTTAAGGAGGTTGTAAAGCAAATGTAATATGTTAGGAATTATTTGAAAAAAATTACAGATTATTCTAAATTGCATTTAAAAGTAGTACAACAAAATTAGAAATAGTTGATCAAAAGTTGTTTCAATAAAAAGTAATATTTTTAAAATTTGTACTCTAATAGAAATATATGAAAATGTATTATAAAATAATGATAAAAATGTTAATTTTTTTATATAAGTACTTTATTCAAAAATATTTATGTATAGAGTTACATTGAGATGCAGACATTAATTATTCAATAAATAAAATATTTATTTGTTATAAACTAATTGGTGAATCTCAATGAAATTTTGCATAAGTCATTTTTAATACTTAAAATATTTATTATATAAAAAAATTTAGATTTTTATTATTTTTAAAATTTTTGTTTATAACAATATAATAAAACTAATATCAAATAAAATAAATAATCTATATCAATAAAAACAAAATGTTATGAACAACTTTCACATGTATGTAGTTTGTTTAAAGTGTAAATATTAATATATGTTTTATGCCCTTATAACCTCCTTAAGTGCGCATAGAACAGGCTTATGTAATTAAATTACACAAGATCTTTGAACATTCAGAACGAGAACTGAATATCTAAATCTTCTAAGCTATATAGTTCGATATTACTAATTCTTATGACTTCTCTCGCATGTATTGGGTCATTTAAAAAGTATCCGCGGTTTTTTCATTCAAAAATTGAACAAAAAACCGCGGAGACTTTTTAAATGACCTAATATATTTCGCGTCCATTCACGAACTACCGGAATTTTACTACTGGAAACTTTTTACACGACGTTTTTGTTCAAGAGGTATTTTTGCCGCGCGTGCGTGAGTTTCTTTTTTTCACCGGTACAGTGCGCGTTTTCGCAAAAACCAGTTCAACGAACCGAACGTTCGATCGGCCACGCGATGACGGAGTAAGTTAATCGGCCGGCTGGCACGTCAACTCCGGCGAGCGATTCATCCAAGTCGGTCAAGCGACTTGGACAGGTAAACAGATCTGGCGTGGCGAAATATCGCGTGAACGATTTCTAGACGCGCGACGAACGACACAATCACTACCGGGTACCTCTCGAATCAGCGGCATCCGATACTGACACTGCGGTCTACGCTTAGATGTGTCACGTGTCACGTTTCACGCATTGCCATTCGAGGATTTCAGCGGTTCGACAAGTATGCTAATAAATGAATGTCATATCAAGTAGCCGATCATAGTGGTTGAGCAAAAGTAATAGTTTGGTTGAGCAAATGTAAAGATGATTAAATTACACGAATTTCCTTGATTTTATGTCATGTTCTTAGAAAAATTTGTGTATGGTTATATATTCTTAAAATTAAGAATTAGCAATTTAGATCTCCGGAGATATTTAAGAACTTAAGAATTGAAAAATTTTTACTACAAAGTTTATGAGATTAATTTTTTTTTTAATTTATGAAAGGAATATTAATCTTTCAACGATAATCTAATTTAGCAAACTGCAATTCTGCAAATGCAGTGATAATTGTCAACGTGATCAGCTTCTATAAAACGATGTAATTTCTTCGATGTATGAGTTTTTATATAGTTATGTTCGAACGAAGAATGTGGAAAAATGTAGCTTGTTCAGTAAAAGATGCGTGATACAAACAAGTCTTGTGTGCGATTTCTTGAGGGCTAATATATCTTGTCGCATTTTATGCAACCAATGGCTTCAAAGTGAATCATCGACATTGCATGATTCGGGTGAGAGAAAGCTAGGAAATACAAGTACGCGCCATTTTTGCTTGTAACTTGTATAATAAAGAGTGGCGGCTCATTAGCCTTACTAAATCGATTTCTCATATGTCCGCTGCAGATAAATTAACAGGACAGTGATGACCGTGCGAATAAATATTCGAATTTCTTGACACGCACTTTGTGAACTTATCATGTCGTGGATTCGCGGATCGATGGTTTTCTTTGAAACGCACGAAGAAAAAAAGAAAACAAAATATTTCCTCTTAAGTTCGAATTCTCTTAGTTGATTATAAGTGAAATTAAATTTTACTCGAGGAATAAAATTTCTTTTAATAATAAAATATATGAATAAAAGAAATATTTACGATTGTACTTAATTATATTAATATAGAATTTTATTAGGTGTTGGAATTAATTCGTAGCGTTTTACAAGTGATGGGAAGTACTTTCATTAATGTATTTTTTAATGCTCATGTGAAATAAATAATATTCTTTCATTAAAAAACGCTACGAATTAATTCCAACACCTAATATAAAATTGTTCAAGTATTAGTCAATGTAAAATTTTATTTAAGATTATTAAAACTTAATCAACAAGAAAGGAGAATAATTAAGAAGGGGATAACAAAAATAGGGAATCAGAAAGGGATTCTGCGTCATTTTGTCTGTTCAATCCACGCTCCTGTTTCTTAATATTTAGAAACCAACTTCGAGATCAGTTTTGTTATAAGATGATTCTACCTAATATTTTTACATCATCCCATTTAAAGTCATGTTCGTAAGTCTTTTTTGAGAAGAGACATTTCTTTTATACGATTAATGGCCGGATAATTTTTTATTTTGACCTTTTTTTTTGCTAACGAATTGTCTTCATTATCACGTCGCTCGTATCCCGAAGATCGCAGCTTGATCGTTGTGGCTGCGAAAGAAACACATAGGTGAACAGAACTCCACTTGGTATCCCTTCTTCATCGGTCAGCGAGGAATTTCCCGCGCGATTCCCGCAGGAATGCGGATCGTCGTTAACGAAGACACGCTCCTTTTCTCGCCTCCTTTTCGAGCCACCTTCTCTTTACGTTGCCTTTATGGGACTTTGCATACCGGGAGAAATCTCACCAATGATCTAGTAACGACGGCGGCGCCGCAATTACATGCGCTTGATGCTACCATACAGGATATCTTGAAAAAATATACATCCGTACCGGGACTTCATTCACGAAGGAATTTACGAAGCCGCTTATGCTTTATCTTCTTTAAAATAAAAGTTGATCCAAGACTGGATGCGTAATTATACCGATTAAAAATATAAAAATTTTATTAGAAAATCTATTCAACACAATAAGAACAATTTTATTGAAATATCTCTCTAACGATTTTAATTTGATACAAATCTGAAAATAATTTTGTTTGGACCATCAAATTATGTAGGATACTCAAAAAGTTGTTAAAATATTAACATTTTTTACATCATTGTTATGAATGCTTAAGCGGTCCATATAATTGTTTTGATATATAATTCAATAAAATTACTTTCAAGTCTGTGTCTGTATATAGATAAAGTCTCAGACATTTCAGCAAAATCATTTTTTCCACGAACAATTTATCAATCTATGATCTCCAAGGATCTAAAACTCGAAAGATACATCATTACAAAGATACAAGTATTTAAAATTAGAACAATTTTATGAATCTTATTTTAAAAGTGACATCTCCGATATTCTAAAATACTAAATATTATGTAGACGAAAAAAGGGGTGAAAAAAATAGATTAAAATATTAATTACAATATATAATAAGATTTAAGGGACTTTCAACATTTCAACCTTTTAACTTCGGAGTCATCTTTAACAACGAAGATGACGAAGCAGAGATCGAGCGAGTTTTACTGCAAGATTTACACGAGTATAATCGAGGTAAATAAAGTATCGTGCATTCGTGCTGAGAATTTCGCGGAGAGTTAACAAAGGGAAAGACGATGGAGTGTCTTGATGCCACGAGCAAATACCAAAAATGTCACACAAATAAAATGTCACAAATGATGTTGCAAGCGAGCGATTGGCCATCGATTTGCGACGCGATTGCGGCACTAGCGGGAAAAGAGCAATAAGATTTACGTAACTGGCATTTTGATGGCATGTAAAAGATACACGCTCTTCGTAACTGTCACGATTATCGTCGAGAAATTTAATTAAACCGGAATTATTCGAAAGATCCATCGATCCCCGGGTCATAAATTACAGCGTGCTTCTCCTTGCGTGTCGCATGCAGGGAAACTGATCAAGTTTAAATTAATCTTATCGAGTGTGACGCTACTTTATATGTGAGACCACGAAATAAAATAAAGCGCCTTAAGAGACGATTTGTTATTTATTACAAAATCTTAAGTTTTCCGAAGCACAGACTTTTATGAGAGTTTAAAATAATAATGATTTAATTTTCTGAAAAATAAATAATTTATTATAAGATTGTAAAACTTCATAATCGTAAAGAGTTTCCAGAATCTTGAAAAGCTTGAAGTTTTAAGTTATCGAAATTTTAGTTTTGATATTACAATAATTTATGAAGTATTAAATGTTTAATTTTTTTTTTAATGAAAACTTGTTGAAGAAGGATAAGCAATTTTAAGAACTCATGTGTGTTATTTTAGATAATTGTAAAATTAAATTTTCAAACTTTTAAACGGAGAAGACGCGCGAAAATCGAACTCGGGGAAGACCCGATACGTGAAGCGAGGGAACCACGACGTCGCGTCGCAGCTTCTAACCGGTAGCTACGTTCGTCGTCTTAATGGAGTTCATAAAGATTAGAGTGAAGTTTGCTGCAGGGCTGGTGAGTCCACTCTCCACTCTGAGAACGAGTTTTCGCCGCTTTAGACGCATCCGGAGAGCCTGTCGCGTCGTTCAGTCGCGAATATTACGCATCGATAACGCTTATCTCGAAATATCGCGACCGACAATCCGCAGCGAGGTGCGACAGACTGGTTCAGGAAGTGCCACTTCCGTTTTGATTAAACCTCAGTTTAAGTTTCTCAGACTCTGATTTTCTATCTTTCTAATACTTTGATTTTTTCAATTCTTTGAAAAATACTTTCGCATTTTTAAGTATTTTTAGATTTAAACTTTCCCTTTCCTAAGTTGTCGTTGTTAGAAATCTCCAATTTAATTTGAAGAATTTCTATTACTAAAAAAAATCTCTCAAAACATTTTGATTTGCAACTGTACTTGAAATACAGCTTCTTTTCTTCTCCACAGATCTTCGCCATCCTTTCACATATCTGTACCATTTTTATAATATATTATCCGATTAAGTGTATTGACGCGTTTCTTGTCTCAGAATCGTAAATATTTCGTCCGTCTACTGCGAATTGAGAAAGAGCGCGGGAACGACAGAAACCAACACTCGTTGCTCGTAAACAACGATGTAGGGGCATCGTCTCGTGTACTTATATAAAATATAAAAGGGAACAGGGAGATATTAACGGCCGCGAGCGTGGCACGTCGGCTTGTGCACGATCGCGTCTAATCGCTCGGCCTCCCACGTGCCCTTTCCTCGACGCGCGCCCTGTGAGGATCATGTGTTCTTACGAATTTAATTGTCTTCATAAATATCGGAGTTCCTCTACCCCACACGCAGAGCTGTGCTCTCTCTGTGCTGAAAATATAGGGATATACCTCCCTTCTTCTGCCCCCTTCGCTCTTCTGCCTTCCAAGCATCTTAAGGATCTGGATCTTTTGGTCTGCGCTTTTTGTTAATTAAAATGCATAAAGCATTTCTGCGGCCGTTGATCGTCGAATTATTTGAAGGTCGATTTGAAAAGCCACTAATGTAATACTTAGATTAATCTAATGTTTTAAAACTTTTTGAGTAGTAATAAGATGTTAAATTTATCAAGTGCTTGTATATATATCTTAAACATATAAAATTATTTAAAAATTTTTTAGCTTCGAGAATCTTGAAAAGTTTCAAGTTGTAAGTTATTAAAGTTTTCATTTATTTTAAATGAATTTATGGGAGTATAAAGTGCTTGACTTTTAAAATGACTTTAAAGACAAATAAATTAATTTTTAAAATTAAGTAAATTAAATATTTCTGCGAATATATATTAATATTCTTAAATTTGGTTTTAAGTTAGCTTCTTTATTTAGTATGGTGTGTACTAGCTACCATATAACTACTGAATGGTTTTTTTTATCACACTGCATGTAATCTATAACTGTACAAAAATATGTATGACAGCTCCGACAAAGCTTTTATTAATTCTAACATCATAAATATCTTGTGGCGCCTGGCGTCTCTGTCCTGGTGAAATTCCAGTGACTCCGCTTCCTCTCATAAATGTATGGTCTTTATGGTCTTTATGGTCGCCGTTCAATCACCTCTCTCCACGCGTCTGGCGTTTGCCAAACTCATAGCATCCGTCGTCGGTCCTGTGTTCTGCCGTTTTGCAAGGATTTAATTCCAGCCTTGGGCGATTCCATTGACTTGGGGAATGTCCGCCAGTAGTATAAATCTGCGAATGCCTGCAGCATCCGGTCTGCATTTCCGCCGCTCCCAATCGATGTTTCAACACATGATTCGAGTGTTCCGCGACATAAACCATTCCTTGTGAATCATACGAAATGATGATCCTCTCAACCGACACACAAGCGTATTTCGGGTCTCCAATTATAAAGAGAGTTATAAAGCAGAGAAGCCGTAAATCCCAAAGTTTTACGATTTCGAAGTTATAAAGTCAAAAGAACTTCAAAATTTTCTTATTTTTAAGAATTCAAATCCCAAAGCTACTACGAAATAAAAATTCTTACGCAAATTCTTACGTAGTAAACCTCATGTTTTATGTTTCGAGTTTTACAATTTTTGGTTTTTAATATAATAATAGTAACATTTTTTAATCCAACTCTGTTATGCTTAAATATATTGTATGATAAGTTTGAAGGAGTTTGGAGAAGTTGAGATTTAACCCTAATCGGTATACGGGTTCAGTGGATTCTGAAATTTTCTTCAACTATATTGTGTTTATAACAAAAATTGTTTATAACAAATATTTTTTTACCTTACATAATTTTAAGTTACGTAAATTTAATTCTCGGATTTTGACTTTTAAAATAAAAAAATTGCTCAGTTAATAGTGAATTTTATTGGATGCATTCACAGTGCGTACTGGTGGCACATTAAAGCCGTCGTACACAAAATAACATAAAGATATGTTTATAAATAAACATAGAAATTGATTAAATCGTGAAACACCTAATACATTTTATTGTACTATTAGATAAAATATGTATTTCATAATTTGAAATATTCGCATTTCATTTTTATACTCAAATTAAATCAGTGTACAACGGATTTAATATGCATCAGTGCGCACTAATGTTTCCGAATTCGCCATTAGTAAAGATGGTTTATGGACACTTCACCTTCTACCATTTCATCGTTCGACATTTTATCATCGACACTTGTTAGACATTTTACCATCTAATATATTTCTTCGTCCACGACACTTTATCGTCTAGTATTTATCCTTTAAAACATTCTTTTTGTTTACATTCTTTTACATATCGTACGGACACTTGTTCGTCCGCAATATTTCTTTGTTCACGTCACTATTTGTGACGTCATAGATATAAATTCCAATTTAGTTTTTGTTACACTCTTCTAATATACAACGATTAACGATTAACGTTCTATTTAAAACCTTTTTTCTTTTCTAAAAATAAAATGCCACTTGATTTTGTGAAAAGTACAAAGAATATTAATTTAAGGTGCAAAATAGCTTTTCTTAAGATTTGTTTGAAGCTTTTACTATTTGAAGATAATGATATTCTTTATACATAATACGTATCATTTTAGAAAGAGCGCGGGGGGGGGGGAGGGTAGCCAGGCAAATATTAATTATAAAAATGGTCTTAGAAAGTTGCTTTACTACTTTATTAATCCACTTTTTTTTTCTTTCCTTCAATCCCCTGTATGAATTTCCGAAGATCCCCTTAATCACGTGATAGTTTGGCGGTTGTCTTGTGTATAAGAAAAAGAAGTTTGTAAAACAGCCTAGTACAGAAACAGAAAATCAAAAGTTACAATGATATGATACAATTATATGAATAAATACATGATTATTTGTTATATTTACGTTCATAACCTAACAACATATTTGCATTGCATATTAAGAAGTTTTGTGAATCTATCAGTCAGATTACCTAAAATTCAGTCACGTCTCGATTTTCAGATATCGTATTGTATCCGACATATTCTAAGATTTACTCGCGTTTTAATAAATTTTACTTTTTTATACAATCCACATATATGAATCTATAGTCTATACAAACATATTGAGTCAGTCGGTAGCAAACATCAAGTGTGATCGATCAACTAGAATCGGCAGTCAGAGTCAGCAGTCTGATACGGCCTTAATATTCACTTTGCTTATAAACTGATTCTCAAATACCAGCGTATAGTGGGGAAATAAAAATTACTGTTCAAAAATTGCTGCAGATCGCAATTTTTTAACAGTAATTTTTTTCCTTACCGAACGACGCCCTTCTGCGCTGGCGTCTCTATGCGATGCAACCATCTTGAGGTCCAATAAACTCGCGAAAACTAGTTAAGTAAAGATTTAAAGAAAAGAATTCGAAGCGCTAAGAAAAAAAGCTATTTAGGAATCTTCTATTAATATTTTGAAGTAATTCAGAATGTCCGCAAGTATGTTCTTTGGTGTTTCAAATCTTTTCTTTAAATCTCAGGCATCTTGACGGCGCGCATTCGTCAAAGAGGTCGTTAAAGAGGGATCAATAAACGTTTTTGTTGCAGAGAAGTGTGCGTGGACGAAGGCCAACAGCTGTCGCTGGCGCACGGATGTCAGTTTTACGAGGTGAGCGCCGCGGAGAGTCCCGCGGGAGCGGCGTTAGCTTTTCAGGCACTCCTGCGGGAGGCGAGATCGGTCCAACTTCTGCGAGCGTTGCCGATCCGCAGAAAACTGGGCGTACACTCAGTCTCGAGAGTCCTCGGGACGATCTTCGGCAAGAACACCACCAAGGATCGTAAAAAGAGGCCATCGTTGAGTATATGACGCCTTCTATGCGCCCTCCTCCTCGGAGGACGAGATGAGCCAGGCAAGAGAACTGACATCGTCGTCCTCAGCAGTAACGTTTACTCCAATCGTTGACGAGGTCCTGATAAGGACGTAGAATCTCCTTTGTGCCTTCCTGAAGAAATACGGTTATCATTAGGATCCGAAGACTGTTCTCGGTCTTAGAAGCGTCTTTTTGACGAGAGAGCGATCCTTTTCTTCAGGCGAAGAAATATGCATTTGCTAATGGCAATCAAACTCCCGAAGTTTTGAAGCATATTCGGGGAACTAAAACTCCGAGGACGTAAGACTGATTTTCTGGCTTTGAAGATATGCAGGATCCAAGGTACGATACACTCTAGAAGTCTGAAGTGCAGAGTATCTAAGGCTCTTTTTAACATCCGGTAGCTGAAAGTTCACTTCGAGAAGTCCCAGTCATGGAGGGCGGCAACATTCATCTAAAAAAAAAAAAAAAACTGTTTCGTGTCCTGAAGAAGGATGTTTACGTGGTGTTCGCGTGTAATCCTGCTGTCGATGGCGGGTAAAAAGTGAGTAGACTCAGAGATTGTTTGTGATATGCAAAGGTACTTTTTTAAATACTGCAATATTTTACAGTGTAGATTACAAGTGACTGGCAAGTTGTTCCTGAACGACGTAATCTTTAGAATGATCAAGAATAATCTTATGATTGCGAATCGCCCCGCAATTGGTTCCGCGAGTGCAAATTTTACAATTTGGGATACATAAAATACTTACACATCTCTTGGTGTTTAAGTTATTACATTATTAACCCTAAACAGTACATATGAAATGTAATGAGTTTCATAAATGTTTTATATTATTTTTTATGATATTTATAACTCTTCTAAACTCGAAAGATTTCTACATGATTTTTAAACTCACAGTTTTCACACTTCTATTCTGTTTCCCATCTTTTTTTTGTTCGATTTTAAAATTAAATATTGTGATTTACTGAGCGAGAATAAGATACTGTTTAGGGTTTTTTTTTCTTCTAATCTTCTTTCGAACGAAACCCGTGAGTCTTTCAAATTTCGATATTTCCACCAAGTCGAAGAGATCGCAATTCGATTCGATTTTCTGCCTATCGCCTTATTTGTATCAGGAAGATGTTTGCAAGCGCTCTTATTGAGAGCGACTTCAACACCTTCGCCATCAGGCGTGATTGATTCGATGACTTTAATGTTCCTAAAGAAAGTAGCCTAAGTGTAAATAGCGCATACGTTCACTTATACTCTGCGGAGAGTCTTAGAGACTTAAGTAATCATTAAGATTTGCATACGAAAGAGGAGAAATAATGAGTGCGGACGCTAAAATATTTACAATTAAAGATCATTAATTTGATTTATTTATTTGATCTGATATTCAAGAATATTATGATCGTAAAAAAAGAATGAAACAATATAAATTTGAATTAAAGATGAATTTTGTTATTTTATTACAATTTATATATATATATTTTTTTTCGTAGATTAGAATAAACGATAAGGGATGGCTATTAATGGTATAGTGGAAGTATCATAATAATGTGTACTCATTTCTCGGACGTATTTTCATCACGTTCTGCGCAGTATCTGGGCGTGACTCAATTCGCCATCTTTTACTCACACACACATAGCAACGCGACTGTAACTGTCGGTTACCTGTCAATGCAAACGAAAAAATTTATTAAAAAAAAAGATTTAGAATTAATTAAATTGACGATTCATAACTTGCATACATCTTTTAAAAAACCGACATTGCTGTACTACGTTGGAACAGATTAAATAAGTCAAGGATTAAATAAGACAGGGGGAACAAAAGAGGAAATAATGTAGTTATTCATACAGTCGTTGCATATCGTTTAAATTAAACAAGTTTTATTACTATATAGTATACATTAAATAAACTCCTAAGTTAATCCTAAAGTGAGCATTTTAATGTTTCGTGTTTCTTTGAAAATCTCTCCCCTTAGAAATTATTCAAAATGCGAATTGAGACGCTCTGACATTGGCCAGCAAAAATGCGCACGTACACACCTTATTACTTCCACTATGATTAATGGATTAAAAAAATATTAACGATCGTTTGTGAATGATTATCATGCTGCATTCGTCAGTAATGATAGATTGATTATCGTCTACTCTACCGTAAAAAATGTTGATTGTTTGCCTTTTTTGCTAAGCTCCTCAATCGCGCGCGATGTTTTGTAAATCATTTTTTTTTTACGACAAGCATAGAGATTATGATCGACTTTTGAGGTTTGTAGTTCATAAACACTTTGAGAGTGCCTTCCGGACGATGTAAAGTCCATTATACTTTTTCGCCAACCGCTGACTTTTTGATGCGAGTGTTAATGAAGAAAAAAAAAAGCGACTCTATTTACATTACATTTAAGAAAATGGAATTAACGAGCGGTGTATTGCACGATCCCTTTTTAGCAGAAAAAAAAGCTACAATATGCTCTTTGCTTCCCGTTTCTGTTTCTTGCTTTTTATCTCTTTTAACTTCTTGCTTTTTTTGTCTTTTATTCTGTTTCTTCGTTTTCTGTCGTCTGATATAAAAATTGATGAACTTCGAAAGAGACAAGAAATACGATTAATAAAGTTGCAAAGAGGGAAAAAGGCAAGAGGTATAAAACAAGAAACCAAAAGCAAAGAGCATATTATATTATACCATTCGATGAAGCTAGGTCTCTCTTTTTCACGATACATTCCACTTGAAATTAGCGTCCCTCTGAAATGTACGTATGTGTATGTGAGTGAGTGAGAGAGTGCGTAATTCGATTCCAGGCAGATGTCGATCGCTGTATTCGAAGTGCTAGTCACTTGTTATCGAGAGAGGATAATAATAAAGAAGCGTCTTTTGTTAAATCTCGTCAAATTTAATTTTCCCGCCTTATCGCCTGTTTCCCATCCACGCCGTGAATCATCGATCCATTCTGGGTAAGTTATTTTCTGGGGAGGTTATATTTATAAATTTTTATACTTTTACTTATGCAATTATATGAGGAATATTGTCTTTTATGTAAATAATATACCAAAATAGCTCTGATTCTTTTTTTCAAATCTCCCAGCGTTCTCATATATTTGAAATTTATGAATGCTAGCTAGAATTGAAATTAACTTGTTACGATTTATTTTCTGTGAATCAATTACGAGACCCGAGAGGCGTCACGAGTATAGATTTCACGAAAAGTCGGCCGGGCGATTCCACAAGTGAATTTAGCGAATTTCGTCAAGCAAATCCGCGGTCGGCTGAATAACTAGCGATTCGGGCCAAGGTTTTGGGTGCAGCACGTGTTTGTTCATCTCTGTCAGGTCGCGATACAGAAATAAAATACGGCTCCCCCCAGGGACCCCGATGTATGCATTCCCTCGCAATGACGGCACGATCACTCGCGCGTCGACAGAAAAATGCAAAAAGAAAGGATAGTGATGCAGGCTCGACGGAAATAAGGGATCGAATATCTCGTGAGAAATGAGTTTTAAATTTTTGTCGATGAGAATAATTTATAGAGAGAGATTTTTATGATGGCAATATATTACAAGCTAAATCATTTAAGAATTGTAATATATAATTTTTATGGTAAAAGATAAAATATGTACTAATTTACTTGAAAATTTAATTTTCTATAAATATCTAAAAAATTTCATAAAAGATCTTTATTGTTATGACATTTATTTATTGTTACGAATGTTGTGAAAGATATAAAAAAAGAGTAAAGTAAATTTTGATAGCTTACATATTTTTGAAAATATAAAAAGAGAAAAAATATCAAGACACAGATTTGACGTCAGTCAAGTAACTTCAAAATGACGTCTGACGTGACGTCAAAACTGACAAGTAGTCATTTTGTTTGTTGGGGTTTGCTCAATTTTATTTATTTACCAATTCAATGTTTGAATTAGAAGTCTACATACGTTCATTTATCATACTCTATTTTTTTATTTATATCATTAAATAATTTATTATTTATTCTAATCTTAATGATAATCAGATCCTTATTTATATTATTCATTTATAATAATATATTATTTTTTTCTTTATTTTTATTTAAAATCGAATCTAAATTAATTAAAATAAACTATACAAATTTAAATTATAATATTTATATGTATTTCCTACTTCCTAGATGAGAGGACCACGCTTTTTTTCGCATACGTCAGTGTGAAGTGACATTACTAGGTGATAAGTGGGTACAAGGGTTCAAAACCTGGTCGGTTTAAGATTTCCGAGTCGAGTCATCTAAGTCTAAGCGTTAGAGAATTCTCCGTAGGCTGCGCACTTCTCGTATTACCTTGCATCCTTTACATCCATTCCCTTCCTCGAAGACAAATGATCCGGCTGTACAGGTAAAACGATGCCCTGATGTTGTCGATTTATCGCCACGAATGTCGCGACGCGTGGGGACCATGTCGCTCGAGGACTATATTGGGTCGTCCTCGAGCCCGGATAATTTCAATTTGCGTATTTCACCTGGGAAATCGAAACCTCGGACCGAAGTCTGGAAATTCTCTCCTTACATTATTAAACTGATCTTGGTACGCTTAAGAAGCTAAGTGAGACGTTGCGGTTTTCCTGTTGCAGTAATCCTACAAGTGTCTTATTCATTAAAAGAATGAAATAAATATAAAATAATATTAAAATAAAGCCCGATCAGTAAGAGCTAATAACATGCTAATTGTTTGTGTATATTATTACCATATCAATTCTTATTTATTCTTAATATATAGCATCAACGTTTTGTTACTTTTTTCAGCCTTCAAGATAATGAAACAAATATAAAAAAAATATATAAAAATTACAAATTGAGTTCTATTTGTTCAAATATAGGCGCATTCCAATAAACTTTGAGTAATTCTCTATTACATTGTTTGAGCGTAGTGAACAATGACGTAGTGAACAATGACGTAGTGAATGAACAATGAACCATGGTATATTGTAGACCACATAACCTTTTTTACGATAACCTTCAAAATAATAATTCATTGTAATAAATATTTAGAATACAGCCCCTCCCTCCACCTAAAAAAATTTCAATAAAAATGTATTCATTTGATGCGTTTTCACTTAAAACGAAAGAAAAACGCAATGGTCGGCCTGTGATCCTCACCATCTTATAATTATCTATTTTATAAATAAACATTTTAAAATATAGCAAGACTAAAATAATCCCAATTCGCAATATAAAACATATAGTTTATTATTAAAAATAGTTCATTGTATACACAACCCTTGTACACAATGAATCATTTCCCGATTTTTTTAAATAATCGAAATTGTGACTAAATTTAAAAAATAACTTAAAAGTTATTGTTTACAGTATGTAGCCAACTAAATTCATAAACTGTATGCTCAGATCTTCAATTCAATAAATGAAAGAGATAATATAAGCCTCTGAAATTTACATGGTTCATTGTTGGATCACTTATACGTAGCAATTTTATGGTTCGAAACTTTTGCAAGCTTTAATCTTGCGTTGATTACATCTTTTCTTTGTATCTTAAGACGAATACAAAGCTATTGAAATTTTTTATATTTAACGCTGCTTTCCCCCTCTTCCAATAATTATTACGAATTAATTTTAATAAGTATAATTAACCGAAACTTTCACCGATATTGCGATCTTGCATTAATCTCGTAGGTTATTTATAGAGCTCTTAATGTCACAAATAGAGTATCGAAATTCTCTACATCTTGAATGTGAATTTTTCAACAATTTTTGCTAAAAAGATACTGCTGATATTAATTAGCTCTAGATATAGGAGCGCGTTAAGAAAGTACCAAATTAATTCGATTAGAACTCCGTCGCACTCCGTGTTAACCGAGTGGGTGGTGTTATTACCCGCTAACGAGCAATTTAATCCGGCGCGCGGCACGCGATATCACCGATAAACTATATCCCGGGCTTATCTCGAGCCGCACCGGGGAACTGCTGGCTGGTAGCTGGAACGCAATTCGCGTTCGCACGAAAAATCGACGGGTCGTGCGCGAGTATTAATCAGCCTGCCTCGCTTTCGTCCCAGTTCGCTCGGTTTAATTAATAGCGCCATTGGCGACAATTAGAAATTCAGATTCATCCGAACGTACGCTCGTACGCGCCCGCGGGGGCCAACAATGGCCACTTGCCGACTGCAATCCCGGAGGCCGACTTTCGACAGGGAGCGATAACAGGGAGTTGGCTCTCAGATCGAGGGACACATTGGAAAGAGGGACAGCCAAAGGCGAAAGAGAGGGATTGACGGAAGAGAGAAACAGGAGAGAGAATCGCGATTCGCTGTCGGCTAAAGGCGAAAGCGACGATTTTCCACCATCGGTGTTATCCGACTCGCGACGGTGAAAACGATGCTTAGTCGTTACGCTGTATTCGAAGCCTCTCCTTTTTCTTTCCCGCTTGCTCGTGAGTCCCATTGGTCGTGTCGTCGAGAATAAATCCGTTCTGTGGATGCTGACGTCCGGCTCTTGTTTCGTCGGTGCCGGTGATACCGGTGACGGGTGAACGTCGTCAGATAAAGCTGCTTTCGCCGAAAGATATCGAGGTTAAAGTATCCGCGTTGAGCTCAATATGTTTCTATTCCCTGCGGAATCTGAGAGATAATGATTATCAGATTATATGCGAATTATGTCTGTCCAATCCTAGATAATAAAATACTAGCAGTGTGCCAGCAATTCGATCATTATTTTAGAGCAGATCGCTATCCACTGTGTCTTTAAACTTGGTTTCTGCCAAGTATCTTTTAGTGTCTTAAGAACGAAAAGAAGAATTTTGTTGAAGTATCAAAAAAATTTATATCATAGATATAGGTCTGAAAATAATTTTGCCGGATCATTAAAATAATTATATCGAACGCTTAAGTTGGTTATTGAAAATGTTAAAAATTTTGAAACGTCATCATGCTTGAACGTCCCACACAATTATTTTAATGATTTAGCATAATTATTTTCAGATCTGTAGCTAGCTAAATTTTTAGATACCTCAGCAACATCGATACGGTATTCGATTTATCAACTATATAATAACAGAAATGCAGTAGAAATGAAGCATATCTTGCCATCATGTCGTAATGTATAATGCATATCAAGGTTGTCTCAGATCTAGAAAAGTCAGGTGAGAATATAAAATAGACTGGAATTTTGAACTTTGTTCACAATTCCGTTAAACTGCTCCTATTCTAAATAATTTTTATAATTTTTAAGTATTATATCTGACGTTTATAGTCAGAAATACGTTCAAAACTCGTGCACTTTAAATGATTTTAAAAAATAATTAAAATTTATATTTTAATTATTTAGTAATTTTATTTGATCGTTCTTTTTCGTCATAACTACATTCTTTTTTCCAATACTAATTTATTTTTTGTTGGCTTGAATTTGCCCCCAAAATTTTATTATGCTATTAGACTCTTTTGCGTTTTTAAGAATATAAACCAGCTTTCTTACAATGCTTTATTCTAAATGTTAAATTTTTTTACATATTTTATATTGGTAAACATAACAATTTCCCATTTTTATCTGGAAAAGTCAGGGAATTTTAAAATTTCTGGCAATCCTGATTATATGAATCCTGTTCGTTTTCTAATACGTTTCTATGTTAGAACACAGACTGTTTAATTGCTGGAATTCTATTAAGAAATACTTTCTATTTAGTAACACAAGTTGACGCAAACATTGTTAATGTCTCTTTTAATATTCAATAAATAACAAAACTAGAACGTCATTTGTTGACTTGTGTTACTAAATGGAAAGCACTGTAACGTAATATGTAACGCTTAGTTTGCAAAACATGCTCTTGGCAAGTTTGACTATCTGGAATTATATCTGTCCCGGATGATTGTAGAAACGTGTGTAACGCGAGAATTAGATGACCACCATTCGGCGGTAAATGTCGCTAGTCCTTTTTACGTAAGCCTCCGCAATCCCTTACATAAGTCCATCTTTATAAAGAATATTTCTCTCACATTTACCAAGGGACACATTTTAGACACATTTTTTTATATAATTTTTGACAAAAAAATACAAAGTAGATTTTTTCTTCGCAAAAACATTGAATCATTTTTAGCCAAAGAGAAAAAGTTTGTAGAGACAAATTTTATTTAAGATAATTTGTGTAACATATTCAATAAAATCTACTTTGAGCGATCTATAATTTGTGTCAGAATTCAAATGATTTTAATCTTATATGTCGCGTGATAGAAGTAGAACATTTCAAAAATCAGAACACATGAATAAAATATATATTAAAATATATTACGTACATACATCGAAATACATGTATAGCATATAAAATTATGTGACCAGAGTTCTATCTTGAAATTTAAATTATAAATCGAATTATAGATCATCTAAAGTGAGTTGAAAATTTTTATGAAAATTCTCTTAAAAATATTGTTTTCAAAATTCCTTGTCACCAAAAAGAATTTTTTGCAAACTTCGAGATTCGAAGCGGCAGTTTTACGGAAGCTGCGCTCAGATGTGGCGAATTTCGCGATCATCAAGTGCCCCATATCAGCGATTGCGGGAAAATCGGTATCTGTATGTAGTCGACGCGTATATGTTATGTATCGGCGATGCTCGCACGGCGCGTCGTGACTGCCAAGGTCGTAGGTCGTCTTGCGCTGCACCTTGCACCTCCGCCTTCGGAGGAAGGTAGGAAACCAGCCTGTCGCGGCAACGTGTCTGACCTCAAGCGAGAGTTTGAAATTTAATACGCGCGCACACCGGATTCTTCGCTGTAGCCTCGATCAGAAACCTACCTAGGCTAGCCCTTCAGTAGATTATCCCTCAAAAGGGATCCTAGAGATCACCTGAGAGGTCACGACGTTTGCACTCTTCGGCCTCACAAAGAGTTAACTCGCGCGTTAAGATACGCTCGTTGGATGCATCGAGTTGCATGGCGTGTGTCATAAAGTTATTTTGGAGTGTTTTGTTTTTATGCATGTAATAATAATATCCTGAAGGATGATTAATATTAAACGGTGGAAACTGACAGTAACACGACAATTATGCGATTCACTTATCTCCTTCATATCTTTATAACCGCGACGAAATCTCTGTCATTGATCTCTGTTTAAAATTGAAGATCTTAATTGCTGCAACATTGTAATCAAAAGTAAAAATATTTTTCTTTTTCTCTTTTACTTGAGAGGGGAAGTGTCGTACTAGATTTGCAAAGTCAGCACATTTTCAGTTTTCATTTTTTAGTATAAAAAATTTGGAACTTTTTTTTTATTTTGATAAAGAACTGTAGAATTGTGAAGAATGCTACTAAAACTGTCACTAGGTTTTTTTTTATTTTAATAGAATGTCGTGCTAGCTTCGCAGATCCCACTTTTGGATGTAATATTAATATGAAAGAAATTTTCGTTCCAATGGTAATTTCTCTCTTTCATAGTTCCTTGTACTAGTTTCTTTTATACTAAAAAATCAAAATTGAAAAAATTGCATTGGCATTGCCGAGACTCTGTTTAACAATAATTATAGGGTATAGAACTCGAGCAGTACTAACGGGAATGGATTAGCTAATTTATATTTTGTAAAAACAGAGTAAATGAATTATAAAGATGTAAGAAAATAGAGTAAATGAACTATAAAGCGATGGGAAAAATATCAATATCACATGTTCGTCTACGTTGCAGTTTAATTTTAATTCATTTCCTCCGTTTTTACAAAAAATGATTTACCCTGTTGTTGTATTTTTACAAAATGTGAATAAGCCTTTCACTTATCAGTATTAGAATTTGCAAAATGTTGTAATTTTTTTCTGAAAATATTCTGCATTGCTATTATAATTCATAGTTTTATTATTCTGTCATTTTTTTCGACGAACAGCAATATTAATATTTGCCACTGGGAGACATAATCTTCTCGATACATAGCTGGTGGCTGTCGGCTACGTAATATAAATAGATGTTTCGCGGCAAGTACCTTTTCGCCACGCACGAGACGCGATAACGACCCCCGAGAAATCCGAGATAAAAAAAAAAGACAAATGTGCAACTCGAGCGAGCGGAGAATGCTAATAGAACGGCAACGGTATGCTGAAAGTCGCTACGACGCGAGAGATAAATATTGCGCTAAATTAGCGGGCGGAAAAACGAGAGGGGTACGAATATTTCTAATTAACGTGAAAAGGCTTATCGCGATAAATACGCGACAGATATTCCTGGTCGTAATGTCGCAATGAATGCGCGTCGCTTAATCGCGCGCCGCCTTGAAATTTCTCGCCTTGAAATTACGATGCGATCCCAGATAATTAACGTCACATCATAAGTGTAACGCGTCTCCTGGTCCTTTGCCTTTATCTCTGCTGCTCGAGACGAATTATCCCGACTGGATTGATGCAATGATCTTTTCTTCTCGGGAGATGTAAGAGTGAGAGATATGAAGATCCATCGCAGTTTACGTTCATGCGAAGCCTAATTGTCCAAGAATTTTCTGAATTTAAATTTCAAGTTGGACTATGCCAACTTCTAAAGACACAGTTAATATTTTAATTGTGAATTCTGAATAGATAAATTTAAATTTATAAAATAAGTAAAATACAATTCGACTTAAATGGTAGTAAAAACTCGTTATTAAAACTTTCACAAGTATAATATATATTACGGGCAATATTAATTCGGGATTTATATACTTATAACGGCTGGTCAATATGGATAATTGTTTGCTTTATTAAATTTATTAAAGCAGCCATTATGCATATTGGCCGAATTAATCAAATTTCCCGTAACGTATATAGATTTTTTTCCATTCTTGAAAGTTGTCTTGTTAGTCATAATTAAACAAAAATTTTGGATAAATAAAATATCATTATAAGATTACAATTTGTTTATACATTATTGATATAACAGATACTCGATACTTTTTTATTGAGACTTTGCCGACATAATAATTTAAAAGATATAAATTGAACGGTTGAGATTAGAAAAAAAAAACTAACATATCACGGTTGAAAGATCTAAGAATTGAACAGCGCAATCCGAGTACCTCGTCATATCTCAAGGAGGCAGAGATGATCTTCTCAGACATTTAATTTCTTCTATGGATCTACGCGTTTAAATTCTCGCGGCGTAATTTCGAAATCCTAAACGTCGTATCGAACGCCCAGGAAGTGGCGTTCACGAATTCCACGCGCACGCTGTAGATCATCGTATTACACTCGATAATTGGTTGGCCTGTTTGTTTGCGGCTCGGAGATTACGTTTAACATCCTCAACGCTTCCCAGCCGAGAAGCTATATGCTTTCACCTAAACTCCACCTCGCCGCTTATCCGCAAACTCGTTCGTTGAGGCTCGCCGTTTAATCGCGCGTGGCCGCGACTTTATCAGATACCTGCTGAGAGAGCGGACGATCTGCGAGATCAAACGGCAGGTCTGATTGTCGGGTAATTGGCCGCACTATTGTTTGTTCATGGTTGAGGGAGTAAGTCGAGATTCTTCATCGAAGATGATTGGCGTGCTTTCACCTAACTCCGCGCCTAACTGTGCTCATTGTCTTAAACGTACTCTCGCGCTTATACGTTATATAGCCTTCCCGTCGCTCGATCTATATTTGTATGGGAACAACTCGGAGCGAGTTGCGCATATCTCGAGAGAGTATCGGCAGGACTGAGAAGCGAGACATGTAATGCCGCAACGCGATGTAATTGCCGGGAGATATAATCATAGCTGTGTATAATCTCGGAACGTAAGGCTGTATATTCTAAGGATTAACAAACCGAGAATATGGAAATCCAACATTGTAATGATTTAAAGATACGGCGCAAGAGTACAGTGATATATCAGTAATGTTTCCGTTCTAAAATGAAATCGGAGGATACTTTAAAAAGTTAATGCATGGAAAGGACAGTTTTGCTGAAGTATCTAAAAATTAACTGGATACAGATCTGAAAATAATTTAATCGGACCCATCAAAATAATTATGTAGGACGCTCAAACTGGTTGCTAGAAAGTAAAAACTTTTGGCAGCATTGCTCATGCATGCTTCAGAGTCCTACGTAATTATTTGGACGGGGTCCAACAAATTTACCTTCAGATTTATATCTAGTTTTACGTCAACAAAGATCATTTTGTGTTGCTTTGTCGAGGAACGCGTCGTTACAGATCGACGCAGCGATGTTGGCATTCTCTCTATAGAAACACTCTTTGTTGCATCCTTGATGCGAATTCGGATTAGTTTGAGTGAAGAGTGAAGATACAGGTCTTTTTGATACGCGAATCCCGTTTTCAGGAAACGCATGATTATCGTGATTGTGATTATTGTGCTTTTGGATCAATGATAATTAAAAATAATTATCTTGCCGCCGGGACTTTCTACAACGAACAATGGATGTCGATAAATATAGTGACGGTCGAATGACGGTTTAGCACTTAAATCGGGACAAATAATCGAGATTACGGTTCTCTAGATTAGTGTCAACAACTGATTTCCACGTTAACTCGGTTTTCTTTTTGATAACGTTATTGCGTAAATGCATACTCTCTTACTGTACCCTTATCTGAATTAATTATCACCGTTGAAGTAACTGTTCAATCCATTTCAGCTTTATGTTACGATGTACAATCAATTTTATTGAAAAAAAAAAAATATATATATATATATATATAAAGATATAAAATCAATTAAAACATATATTGGGTTGCAGGAAAAAAGTTCTGCGGTATTTTATTAGCTCAAAATTATATATACAATATCTTCGTTAAAAATGACCAAAATTTAAATTAAAAAAAAAAAAGGTTTTAAAGCTTGAAATCTCTACTTTTGAATAATTACTATATTTTTTTAATTTATGTGAGTTTTGTAATTTTTATCTATAAAAAACTACGAGTTGAAAAAAAGAAATTTTTCTTCTCATTTTGTGGGTCTGTCACGTGCCAAAAAAAATTTGCGAAAGTTTTTGACTACCTACATCGTGAAAGAGTTTTCCTTACAAAATCATTTTTTAAAAATGTTTCTACGATTTTTTGTTCTTGAGTCATTCGCGAGTTAAATAAAAAGGAGCATTCTAACTTTGATTGATCATAACTCCATTAAAAATTATCTTATTGCAATTAAAAAATAGATTCTTAAAGCTGAAACGTTGTTCTTTCAAATGATATCATGTTAATTTTTTAAATTTAAAATATATAGGAATTAAAGAGTTAAAAATGTGGTATTACTAGCCTTATAATCATTGCGTAATAGAAAAAAGAACAGTACGATACGATGATTTTTAACGAAGTTACGAGCAATTAAAATCGGAATGCTCTTTTATTTAATTCGCGTGTAACTTTGTAACAACATGTGGTAGGAACATTTTTTTAAAAACAAACTTTTAAGAAAAATTTTAACCTTTTACGTCAAATAGTCGAAAATTTCACAACAAATATATTCTGTATATAATTTTAAACTAACAAAATTCCGCAGACCTTTTTCTCCAATCCAATATATAAATTTTTGTAATTTATTGCGTTTGAAAAAAGACTTGATTTACAACAAAAATTTATATTAATTTTTTATTTTAAAGATTTATGAAAATAATTATTCTTGCTATTAATTTTGAACTTTTCTTTTTTCAAAAAATTCCAAGGTGACATCTTTGTAATAATTTTAAATCGACAATATCTTTTTAGTTCGTAGACTAAATCTCAAATATCATATCTTTCTCAACGCAAGTCGTAAAATAATTGCGCAGCGGACCGAGAACTTAGAAATTACCAATGGCGCCGGTTATCTCAACGTATCAATTATCACGAAGTAATTATAATGAAGGCCGTTTTATACGGGAAATAAACGGCGACTAGGGAAATAAATGACGTAACTGATTTAATTGCTTTCGAAGGAAAAAGGTGTTCAACCCAATTCTCTAATTCTTGCGAATTCATCATCGAATGAAAACGACGTATCGACGCGATGCTACGATGACGATTTTTTTTATAGTAGGAAGATCGTATTTTTATAATAGGCGCTATTGATAAGCGTGAACGTCTAAAGTGCGAATTCCTCGTAAGTCTCGAAATCGAAGCGAAATAGGACGAGGTGGATTGGTTATAATCGTGGCAAAATGCAAATCGCTCTCATGGCAAAAACGGGAGAAGGCAAAGCGCGAGATCGCCGCCGCAATTAGGTGCGCGTTTATGGCCGACCGACGCGACGTATTTATTGTGAGCGAAATAATTTCGCATCGTTAAAGAGACCGGCACAGCACAATTTTCTCGCGTGTGCCTGCCAGATTATTGTATTTTATGTTTGACATCGTTTTCCTAGCTGCTTATTTGAGCAAGAAATGCATTTTTTGTGAATATGAGACTTCATTAAAAAAAAATTGAAATCATCATAATTTAACACATAATCTAACACAATGTACAAATAATAATATAAAATTGTAAGAATCTAAAAATAAGAAAGTAGAAAAAATGAAAGAGAGAAATTATAAAATTAATATTTTTATGAATTAATGATAATAACCAAAATTTAATACTTATAATTTTAAGAAATAATTTGTAAATTTCTCAGAGTATTTTATGTTTTCAAGAATTGTTAGAATAATTACTGTTTCAAACTCACTATTTCAAACGATTTGTAATTTGTAATAGATTGTAGGATTGACAGAACTTGATACGTAATTTTTATATACATGTTGTACTATATATTTTTATGTATGCATGTATTTTGATTTCTATTATTTTGATTTTTTCAATATTATTACGCGACATAAAATTATACTCCTAAATTAACATGAAATAGTTCTAAAATGAGTTCAATATGCACTTAAGTAGAAAAAAATTCTGTGTTTACATCGTAAATTGTTCGCACCTTTTCTTTGCTTTTCTCTTTCTTTACAATTTAGTTTTATAGATCTTGGATATCGAAATGTTTATACATATCAAAGCCGATTAATTACAAAATTTACGAGTTTAATAGAGGGGAGGGAGAGAGAGAGAGAGAGAGAGAGAGAGAGAGAGAGAGAGAGAGAGAGAGAGAGAGAGAGAGAGGGAGGGGGGCACAGAGGATAGGCATCAATAATCCGGAAATATGATTCGTTTGCCGACAATTCACAGGATTAAAGACGTTAATTAGAGCGTTAGCGAAAAAGTCGTTCATTTAACTTTACTTCTTACGCGACCTGCTTTTCTAATCCTATAAATTTCCTACTTGCGCGGACACATTTACAGCAAATCTCGACTTAGAAAAACGACCATAAGCGCCATGCACAAAATACAAGTGAAACGTAATATCCAGATTTGTACACACAAATGCGATTTACGAGATATATTAATTCTTTTAAATTAAAAAAGAAAAAAAAAAGAAACACGTACGAGTGTAAGTCTTACCAAACACCTACGTTGCTTTTTTTATAGCGCTCTTACTTTATTATTTGTCACTAATAATATATTTTTTATTTCTTATTTCTCTCTGTATCTTCTTTTTTCCAATTTTACCGCAATATATTCTCAATACATTGAATTGAAATTGATTTATTACCAAAAACAGTTTGATGCCATCCATAAATCTGATCAGAAGTATCGCCCATTACCCTTGTAAGTTGGGAAATGTACTTTTATGGCGTGTTGTGGCCAAGAAAACTGACGGCCAAGAAAACTGACGTTGGAATGATGAAATAACATGACAGTACCGTTTCCATTGTGGCCAACGTGTACTTTTATTATAACCTCCGAATAGACGAAGAACGGTATAATAATGATAAGAATCGAGCGAGTGGACGTTTTAAGCGGTGTAGGCAATACAAGCGCACTCAATCATACACGGTTTTGAGACTCGTTTTGGATCGAGAGGTTTCTCCTCTCAATGGTGCCAGGTCGTCAGACATCTAAAGATGAGAATGGTTGAAGTTCTCTCGATATGGAGACGCTCCTTCTTTCTCGACGCACTTGGTAAACGGTAGATTACGCAACAGGTGCATTGTCAAACATGTACCGGAAATGTCGTTTGTTTCGAAAGACCAGTCGTGTTAATTGTAATATATCTTGGAAATATCCGCGAGCTAGGCTTACATTTTTAATAAGGTAACAATAATTTTTGTAAGCATTTTTATTATTCTATTTTGAAATATCGAAGACATATCATATAATATAATTACAAGCCAAGGAGAAATCGAAAGAAATTACAGAGAAAGAAAAAATCTTACGGTTTGCTATTCCTTTTTTGATATTTATTTATAATAAATTTAAGAACATCGCTAAAGACTTTAAAAGTTAAATTATCGTCCTTTAGCTTAAATAAACTCAATTTAATAATAAAAGGACAAAAAGATGTTCTCTCGCAACAATTTAGAATTAATTTAAATTAAGAAAAACGTCGTTTATAAATTTTCTGCAAAGATTACAATGCATCCTACGTAGGACAGACCGGGAGAAAATAATAAAAAACTAGAATTACCGAACACGTTTTGACGTTCCAAAGACACGTGTCTAACGACAATTTTTATATAATTTTTGGCTTAAGATTTGTGTAACAGAATGGAGGTGCAATTTTTCAATATAAAAAAAACCGAACTTACCAACCATAAAGTTGATTAAGAAGAGTCACATAATCTAATGGAGAATCACTCAAGGTTTGCTGGAATATGCCTATATTTGCAATAACAGCAATTTAGAATTTTTTGTTAATTGTTCGGGTTTTTCCATTATCTTGAAAATGGCTGAGAAAAGCAGCCGAAACGTCGATTGGAATTTTCGATTTTACATTATTTTCAATTACATACAAATATAATAATTATACATAAAATTATAAATGTCAGAGAAACACAGGTGAAAGGACGGATATAAAATAGCTAAGAGATATAATGTGATCTATTTGCGTGGAGAAAATTATGAAACAAGTGGGTTAGAGAATATTATGAAACAAGAGAAAATTTTAAACGAATGAATCTAACAACGCACGTTCGGACGTGTACTCATATAATACGAGGGAGAAACTGGAGTCGCCGGAGCGACTCGCATGAGCGGACACACAAAAAGGTTTTCGGTACCGCCCTTTCGCCGATGCCGATCTTATTGTCCCGGACTCGAACGCGGTGGCGGTTTCTACCCCGCGGCCGCGCGCGCGTTAATGCGATTTCCGCGTATTGTCTCTCGTGTACGCGCGCGAGAGAACGTCCGTTCTTGCAAAAGCCAACATGTCGCGCGAGCACCTTATGAGATCGCGATTATATTGTTACAGTAATCGTACGCATATTCGTGAGAGAAGACTATCTATTATATTCGCCGGACAAAATAGAGATGTACTATCCTTATAAGCATGGCAAATTATGTCTATTTGGATGGTCATCGTTAATACTAGAACCATTGTTGATACCATTTATGGTTCATCTGATAATTCTTCTTTTCCAATTTATTGGAATTTACACGTGGAGCTTTAGATTTTTGCGACTTCACAAATTATCATAATTAATCACAAATGATTTTATTTTTACGTTGACAACCCTCTCTTATAAAAAGCCATTTACTATGAATCGCGATTGGGTTAATTTAGATCCGCTATTTTGTGTTAAACAGCTATTGTTTTATTTATAGGTTCGAGAGAATAAAAAGTTTTTCTGTAAAAAAAACGTGTTGATTATAAACTTCATGAAATAATTAAATACAATTTAACTTAATTAAATATAGTTGTTCAACTCGAACGTTTAACTTAGCTCCTAAATCCCTAATAACTTAACGTATTAGTTTAGCCTATCAATTTTGCTCATATTGGAAGTTAAAGAACTTCATCATATCTTGTTCAATGCACTGTACGTTGTAATCTTGAGCAAGGGAATTACCAATTTCGACATTAGAAACTTTCGGCAAAGATGTTTAGTCTCTTTGTAGGAGGGCACATAATGGCCCAATCATTCCGTTAGGTAATTTGCTCTGTCAAACGATAACATGTCGCAAGATGGGCCAAAGTATAATGTAACTGCATGAGAGAGAGGTGGGCTGAAATATAATTAGGTGTATACATGAAAGATTGTACAGTAAGGAGTTGTTCTCCAAGTCGATTCTAACGGTAATAGATCTACCGGAACGTCTCGAACGGATCTACAAGCACAAATCCCCAGCTTAATCGAAGAAATCGGAAGAAAAAAAAGAATGACGCGATCGAAAAAGTATGTTATGCGACCGTCCCGGTTAAATGTCCCAATGGCTCTCGCTTTACTTGTTAATTTCCCAGATTGCTATATCTGGCCTAGTCTAATCGCAAGAATTCCTGAATTATGTGTAACTATTTAAGATCATGCGACAGAGCCTTATAATACAGGTTTCCTTTCCAGTTCCATCGCATGCAGAACGCGAGATCCTCTTTGGGTGTAAACCTGTTTTTGGAGCGGTTAATGCAACTTCGTGTCGCTTACCCCAATGCCCCTTTTGCTAAATATTACCGTGGACAATTCGTACGTTATTAATCGAGAATTCATCATTAATACAGGCTGCTACTAGCAATCCATTTAAAATTAACTGAGATGGGGTCCTTTTTCGTTATTCAATTTGTAGTAAATATTCTGTTTATTGGTATTCATAGTCGATTCTTATATTTAAGATTGTCTTAAGTATAGTTTCAAGCTATCATGAACTAATCAGAGAGCATCAGCACATCAGATCGCATTAGTACTTTAAGACGTTAAACTTTAGACTTTGAACTTGGTCTTAAAATAAGAACAGATTATGAACACCGACCTATGTTCGCTTTGTTTACATTTGCTCGAAATAAACTGTCATTTCTCTGGCATTTGCATCGAGGCATTGATCGATCCCGTGTATCTCAAAGAGTTTTACGAGAGAGAATCTCATGACACCCCGTTTATAAAAATAACGCTCATCGCTTTCCTGGCTGGATCTGCTGAAGCGTCCCGCGCACGGAAGGGTTAATCACCGACTGTCGCGTCGCGTGAAAGCGTGACAGATGCACGTGTATAAAGTGTACAGAGTGACAATCGGGAAGTTGCTGAAATTAAATAGTTAACTGTTATTTCGTAATGAGTTGGCGAAATGGAATTAATTAAACACTATACAGAAAAATCCATTGTTTTCACTGGCACGTGATGCAGGTCAAATGTACATACATGAATTTGTAGAAATAAACGTTAAGAAAAAGATTAGTTTGACTGGTTGCATAATTCAATGATATGTTTTCGAAATGATAACCATCTAAACTTACACAATAATCGAGATGCTTCTGAAAACTGTTAAAATACACTTAATTTCTAACTATAATTAATAAACTGTAACTGTATCTCCGAAGAGTTTGACATAAACTCCTTTTATGAATGACCACCCACGTCGAGATTTTGTAAATGCAATCAGCCAAGCTTTTTTATGCTTACGTTTTACAAATTCACAAATACATATTCTTTTGCATTGTGTGCCAATAAGAATGGTAGGTTTTTTTTCTGGACAATAGCGTTTAAATTCACTTTATTCTTTCCATTCGTTATAAAATTACAGCTATTTAGCTTCAACAGCTCCCCGATTGTTACTCTGTATATATACAGGCGGTGAATGACCCAGAAACACATTATCACGACACGCGTTGTACCTGGCGACCCACTCACTCACGTTACACGCTCGGTAATCCAGAACGATGCGCTGCTCGCTCGCCATTATCATCGACACCCGTCTCGAACGTCGTCATCATCATTATCATCATCATCAGTATCGTCAGTTCGTCTGAAGTTCTTTCTATGTCATCACCTATAATTAACGTTATATCATACGGCCTACTTTTAAATACCCTAGAATACCTTCCACTGGGACTCTTGGGAAGCATATAATTTGTTTAAGAGAAACGCACGGTGGAAATAATTAAGCACGCAGATTGTTATTTCGATTCGCAGTCACTTCAATAAGTACACAACAAGGAATAACATTGACGCTGCTCTTTTTATTTTTCTTATTGATACATGTACAGTCGGTGGCACAAGAACGTTGTCAGTAAGTCTTTAAAAAACTGAATATATTAACTGAGTATAAAAATTAACTATTAAATTAATTTACATTTTAAGGGCCACCGCACACAAAATGACATAAAGTGCATAGGCATAGCATAAGCTCGCTGGACCAATGATCATTCGACAAAAAGATGACATATTGATTTACGTAAGATGTTTATTTTGTATTATTGTTGTGATCCTAAAAATATATTACATGCACTAAATTGTACTTAACATTCAGTTATTATTGATTATACATTTGTCGTCAAATTGTCATGCTTTCCATAAAATATACTTTTTACGCGCGTTTGAACATAAATTCAATTGACAATATTTGGTTAATCATAAAAATAAAGTCTTAGAAAACACAAATATTTACTTTGAAGCAATTATTTTGACACATTGGAAAGTTTTTATCCAAAACTCTGACTGAAAATTTTGTGAAAAGTTTTTTTACGATGATAAGCTGTGATCAATAATAATAATGATTGGACGCACATAAATGCATTTTATAGTGCATGCAATGTATTTTTAAAGTATAACTTTAATTTTTTCGATACTTGATTTCTTTCGAAGAATTGTCGATGGCTCTTGTAGTTAATAAATCCATGATCGTAGAATTCAGGAATTGCTTTCAAATTTTTTACATACGTATATCTCCCATACATTTCTATCGCATGTTAAAAGTAAAATGAGGTCATAAATATTTTTAAAATGCATTTAATATACATTTATATATATTTTAATATACATTTATACATATTTTTTATGATAATTTAGATTTTAATACTTAATAGTTTAGAACGAGTTTATTGAAAGTAAAAAATTAATTACTACCGATCACGATGGTCATGTTAGAATCGTTTTTAAAGAGTTGCGACCTGCATGCAAATTTTTCCCAGGATTTGTCCTGCTTCCCCGAACACGAACGCGAATGCCCGCCGCATCTTCTCCCTATCAGTCCTCTAACGGTAAAACAGTCGACCATTGCATTTGCGTACGCAAAGTCCTCACCGACTAACGGAGTTAATTAAAATCGTTAAGAATGGCTCGTCCCTTACAAGGATCGCCTGGCACGATGTCCGGCGAGCGTACCGTGGTTTTACTAGCTTACTACCACGCAAAAATAGCGGCGTGTTGCCGTTTGATCTTTAAGAATCCCATTTGCATGTCTCATGTTAATTAACGTCGATAATAAGAGTTCGAAAAAAGTGTCTGTTATTAAACTCATATATAAATGCAAACGTTATTATTACCGCGAATAAAAGCTGAGATAAGAATGTCACTGATAAGCCAGTCACTGAGATACTGATGTGCGTAGCTGCGAATTGATCATTATCGATCTTTCCTAAAAGAAAGAAAAACCTCAACATCGCTGTTGAAATAAAAACGCAGGACTGATAAATTTATACGGCGATAATCACACATTATCTCTATTAATATATTCTTTTTCTTCTTTCTCTCCTTCCTCTTTACATTATTTACGTTCGTAGATAATTAAATACGATTTACGATTTTTTTCAACTACAATTATATCTTCTTCGTACGTTATACTGTAATATTTCGCTCTCGAAGATAATTTTGTAACTTACCTAGATCAATAGTATGGCATTATTTGCTTTGGAGGAAGGATAATATTATTTTCCATCTCTCATCTATTTCGGTGAAATCACGAGCTTGAAATAGGATTTCGTCGTATTGTCGGCCGATGGACTCTTAAATGCTGACGTTCGTTGCGTTTAAACAAATAATGGGATAAATTCGGCCGATTCATGACGATTATAATATCAGATTCTATATCGAGCATGATTACGCCAGTGGATCTTCCAAAAATAATTGCGCGCTGCCGAAATAATTGCTTAGTGGAAAATTATATCGGCTTCGCAGAAAAGCTGTAAAAATGGGACGCGTAAATTATATTATTATATAAATCTATTTCAATCGTTATATAATTAACCTGTAAAAATGATATTGTGTATTATGTATGAAATGCGTGTACGATCTTTCCTGTTAACGACTATCTCCACTTGATTTTAATCTTTCATTCTAATATTATCTACAAAAAATATTATACAGTAAACGGAAGAAATATTTATAACTTTTTTGTTAATCTTAAATTTGAAATGCGATCAATAAGAATCCAGAGCAAAGGACATTTATCTTTATTCCGTTCTACAAAATATATTCACTGCACGTACATTTTTCATCCTATGTCTTTTAATTTTATTATTTCTATGTTGTTCATTGAACATTCATCATCACCGCTTCAGTTTCGGAATCATGGATCGCCCGATTCTTTAGATTCGATAACGGCATATTAATAACTGCGCGCGCGGTAGACATTTTTCTTTTCGCAGCATTCACTTTCACTCCTGACTTAAAAAGCAGGAAGTAGACGAAAGAAGAGGCGCTCGCGACCGGTTTCGCCTTCGGTCCTCGGCGGGATCTCTGCGCTGCCGGCATTGTAATAGATGCTCATATAAGGCGCTGTCAGGAAGTGGGCCATCCTCTCATTCATTCCGTTTCTATTTACCTTTTAATCGGCTCGTAAAGACGCGATTATTCCCAGGAGACACGATGTTCGTCCTCGTAGTGTTTTTATATAATACATTTTATTTTTTCTCTTTTCCTTGATGTCATCTGTGAATGGCACATTAACGGTGACGTTATTCGAAACACTTAGCGATTTATGCAATACTCGAGCACTCTCTTCCTTTTCTTTTCAAAATGCACACGCTGAAAGCGAAGATACGCGTTTCGTAATTAATCAATCGACTAAAGAAATTTATATATTGAAATTACATCGTAATTTACATTATGTTGTAAGTATTAAATTATATTTTTTATTATCCCATCACTTTTTTTTTTACTTTTAATATTAATATCTTTGTAATCATAAAATCTCTTCAAAATTTCGAAAGCACTTATTATTAATCTTTTTTTACATCTCAAATTATATAATATCACGGTTGGGTAGTGCTAAGTTAAAAAGTTAAAAAATTAATTAATTTTAACTTAACTTAGTTACATTTTAGACTCTTAACTTTTTAACTTTATTTAGTTACGTTTTTTATCCGTAACTATTAATTTTTTATTTAATTCTTTGAAGTTAAGTATCTCAGATAATATAATATGCGGCAATAGCGATAACTTAAAATGAGGTGAAAATTGCAAAAGTGAGCAAATTTATTAGGTGTTGACCAATGAAATGATAAATATTCTGAATTCGCTCACTTTTACAATTTTCACCTCAATTTCAAATTACACAATCAACTCCCAGATTTCAATCTATCAGAAACCGTGTATTTCCGTCTATTATTTCTTATTACTATCGCTACTCTCTCGTATTGTATTTAAAGCTTTAGTCATATCACAGGTCAGTATTCATAATCGAATCTTATATACTAAACAGTATATATATACTCAAAACATGTAAATAAAATATAGAATACTTTCTAAATAAAGTATATATATTTGTCTTTTCTGTTATTTGTAAGACTGAAATGAAATCATGAATTAAAAAAGTATAAAAAAACAAATCTAACTTTTAAATTCCTTTTTTTATCAACTTAACTTTTAATTCAATTAATTTCATTATAAATTAACTTGTATCTTAACTAAGTTAAATTTTGTAAGGTTGTTAACTTTAACTTAAGTTAATTAAAAAAAAAGTTAACTTACCCAACCCAGTATAATATAATAAATAAATTCTGTTCTACATAAATAAGTTCTGTTTTACATGTTAAGATAAAAATGAATGCTTTAACGTTTCCAATAAAAGAAAGAAAAATGTAGCACGGTAGCAATTAGCGGACACGTAAGTGGTCGCCTCTAGCGACACAGAGAGACCTAGAAGGAAAGAACTTTGTCGTAACGACCAGAAGACGAGGGAGGCAGAAAGGGTCCACGAAGTCGTGAGGGGGAGAGGGGGAGAATTTAGTTATGGTCTCCCTATCTCTTCCTCCTTTCCTCTTCGGTGTTGCCTACTTTAACGTTCCTCTCATGCGCATTCGCGTTCGCCTGCCCACGCGAGGCGACCGCCCCTTTAACATCGCCGGTATTCGCCTGATTTATGAATGCCCCGGCTATATTTAACAGCGTGTTCGCCATTGAAGACATGCCTTAGGCAGCGCGCGAGGCAAACTCGGCGAATGGGGAGGAAAGGAGAGACATCGCTTGCTCGGTTGTTCAAACGAGGGAAAAAGATGGAAAAAGAGGAAGAAAGAGGCAGGGAGGTCTGTAACACACAGGTACGACGAGCGAGCACGTAATCCTTGTAATGCAGGAACCTACGCCATCCAGACTGCATTCAGGATGCACCGGGAAATGTCGCCCGCGAAATAGGCGCCTGGGGATGGTGGAACAGGAAGGCTCCTTCGTTGAAACATATAGGTGTCATTAAGTTCTGACGAATGTTCCGAGATTTTCGTGTTTGACTCTGGATTTTGAAGTCTAAGAATCGAAGGATTAATTCTATTGTTCTACTCAGGTCTATTTAATTTAAAATGTAATTTGTTTTTTTTTTACTGTAATTTTATTTAAAAGCTTTTTTCTCGTATTTGATAACTTCGTCTGTTAATATGAGATCCTCTATCTGTGAAAATATTTTTATTTTTTATTTTATGAAGCTTTTTTATCGTATTGACCCAAACGATATAATTAATGTATAGTAAATAGATCAGCGGGGTTAAAAACCGCTTCAGAAAAGCAGATATTCAAATAAATGAAGGGTACAATTAATGGAACGATTAATTGCTCGAAAAAATCGAAACTTTGTCGTAGGTTTTATTGTATTTTCATCGAATGATTTCTGAAGCGTAATTTGAAAATTTAAGGATTTATAAATTGAAACAGAATATAAAATAGTCGCTTTGAAAAATAAGGTTTCTTCTTTAAAACAGACGTCAATGTAAACGCCTTATAAACAAATGTAAAGGTTAAATAAGTATAGCGATTCCGGAAACGAATAATTGGGAGATTTAAATACTCCTGTAAAAAGAAAATAGAATACAAAATAGATGCATGTATAAAAAATAAAAGTAGGACAATTATTTTTCTTTATGTGGAATGATTACATTAAGAATTTTGTTAAAATGATAACTTTTAAAAATAGTAACGATGAAATTTCTATGTGTATAAAGTGCGTTTAATCGTATTTTGCTGTAACCACGTGAACTAAAGGATCTAACATCAAGGCAAGATTCTCTACCATCGGTTTTGGGACAGCCCCTTTTAGAAGTTAAGGGAATATCTCAGATTCCAAGAGATCGATTTACACGCCTGCATGATATTATCGTAATCTGCATTTTGCTGATCTAATCCCAGTAATATTTCGCGCCATGGTAATTTGCATATATTAAATCGATTGCAAGACAAGGATCGAGCCCGGGCTCAACGACGAGGTTATCCTGCACGAGATTATCGAGCAATACTATCAGGTTTCTTATTAAGTATGATTTCATCAGATTGTCGTGATGTCTCGTCTTCTTTGTCCTTTTTCTACATTGTTTATATAATCCAATCTATAAGTTACATGAATTTTCTCGTATATGATTACAAAACAAGCCTCTATTTTCGAATAACAATTAAAAATACTGAAATCTATCGAAACACCTCGATATTTTCGAGAAAAAATCAATTCTAAAGAAGTGTGCAATATACGAATATGTATATTGTAGATCTATTTTTTTTCTGAACTTCTCGCACCATATTTTCTCCTTTTTTCTTCGCGTTAGAGAGAAAAGAAAATAAGACGAACGATGCAAGAATTAAGTTTAGTTGAAAAGGGCAGATCATATACATATATATCTCGAATTTTTAAACCGGTATTTTGTATTAGCCTGCTTTTTTACTTTAATTCAAATTCGTAGTCTAACAGAGAAAGAGCAGATCGACATCCTGCTTAAGATTAAATTGGTAAAGTGCGTTAAATGGTTTTCATAAATCTTAATAGAAATGCCCTTTCAGGATCAAGTTATATAGATTTATATTGCATATATCGCATATGCAAGAGTCTTATTTATCGGAGGAGACTCGTGCACCTTTACTCGAGGTTCGTTACATAGTTCCCACGCGGCTGTATCAGTAATGAATCTGACCAGCGTATGCTCCTTCCTTCGGGGTAACGCCGCTTTTATCATCCAATTTAATTTAGCGCTGATATACGACATTGGAAAAAGATCGCGGTGTCGCCGTGTCAACAAGCTCGGAGACTACCAATTAGTTTCCTGCATTTTTTATACCAAGCTATACGTTTACAAGCGAGACGGTCGGCTTGACATAGTTTGATAGTTTACATTGATAAATTCGTAATGTCAATTACACCCAATTTGAATTATTGTCATTGTCGAATTAAATAATCGTGCTGCAATATAGCATAATGTAAAATAAATTAGTTCAATTAGTTGAAGTCCGTAAAATTTGTTCCATTAGCCATCGTTTATTTATAAACATTCTGTATCAATCATAGAAAAATCTACGATATATTAGACTTTCTTACAACAATTTATGAAACGACAATGAATCTCGTGAAAGATTTCACAACGAATTTTGACTACTATAGAAATCGAATTGTATTCTAATTATTTTTTTACAAACTTATGTTAAATATATTTATCAGAATTCACAATATTATAAATTATACCGACTGTGCCTTCAAAATTAATTTAACTTGGCCAATTAAATATAGTATTTTGTTTTCCTTTAACTTGTCCATATCACTCGTAGATTCCGCATTGCAAGCCACCTGCAGCTTGAAACGGTAATGCTAGACGCATCGCGTACGTCGATTTAGAACCAGATTGTTTCCAGATGCTTTGCAGTTTAATTAATAGTAAAATAGCAAGTGTGTGTGTCGAGTTGAGAAAGAGAGACGAAGAAGGAGAGGAACGTTCGCTGCTTATCGCGGCGTTTGCGATACTCTGGAGCCCCCCTCGCGACGTTATCCCAAGTGCATTGGTGCCATCCCAGGGCCTTGAAAGAGCTGGTTCTATCGCGATCTACATAGTTGCATAACTTGAAGCCGGGATATCGATACTCTCGAAGGCGAGCGACCGCGCGCGCGCGCGCGCGAGCGAGATCGCGATGCACCGGTCCGCAGCAGGGGAACGGGGGAGGAGAAGGGGGGGAGGGGAGGGGGGAGGACCAAGGCGTGATGAGGACGGTGCACCCAAGCCCGATGTCCGATAACGAACCCGGCACTTACTGCTGCCGGAGGAACGATCTTGCTCCTTTTGTTCCGACCGCTTGTTTAATATCATCCCTCTCTTTCATTCGCGCGCGAATTGTTGTATTTCGGATGACGTTACGTCATCTTCAACGGAAGGAGGACGGACGACGGAGCGTGGCACTCTTGAGAGAGCCACGATCGTCGTAATCGGAAGCTAATTGAAAACGCGCGTTCCCCCGAGACGGGACACGATCAATTTCGCGTATAATTGGCTTCTGACGCGCGACCGCGGCTGGAAAGTTCCGCGAAGATGAATTATGGCGGATATGCACCGGGGGATCCCTTCTCCCTTCTTCGACCTCCTCCTCCTCCTCCTCCTTCTCCTTCTTTCACCGCATCTCTCACGCTCTCTCGATCGCGTGGCGTCGCGGATGCTGGCGATGATTTGCTGCCGCACGTTTTAATTGGAACCCCAGCATCGCATACGGCTCCTTTTCATGCGCTCTGCCTACCGTCACTCTCGCTTTCGTGCTGACACGAGGATCCTTGACTCTCCGTAGGATATAACAAAAAAAAAAAAAAAACTACGTTCAACCTTCCACAACGCGACTTCCGCGTATGGGCGTACTATAAAGGACCGTGCACACCCGCGTCTAAAATGATCCTGTCTTTTTCTTCTCGTTTGATACACATATTTTATCGTTGTGTCAGTCTTAAAAAAGGATTAATGTTTATTTGTATTAAATTCAGAATGAAGATTATCGTTTATTATTAAAACAAACAATGTATAACAGTAAAACAACAACATGCATAGTAACAAACAATAGTAATAGTGAAACAATGTTATCAGACTTGTCGGTAAATCGAAACATAAATCAAATTATCCAGTGGTGAGAAAAATATTTAAAAAATGACTCATCCAACGATTACTGAACGATACAAATTATTTGATGACGATGAATGCTTTATTGATTGCTCTTGGAGTTACGATTTATATACATATTGTCTTAACCTAACTTATTTTAACTTATTCTACGAACTTATTGAATCACTCTTTTGTTTTTTATTATCTTGATTCTGCATTCAATTTGTATTTGGTTTTATACTCATCTTAAACTAGTTCTTTATTCATACATTGACTTAAGTCGATCCTACAAAAACTTTCATTAAACAAATTTTTTATTTATTATTTATAATATATTTCTAACATAAAAAGTACATAACGTAACAAGTAATTTCAATTTTTTTATAGTTGAATTTAATTTTAATTTATTTCTCTTACAAATTCTTATTTTTCTCCTCCCTCTCTCTTTCTCTTTTACAAATTACTTTTTAGAAGATTAACTTTCTAATTGTGCACACGTGTGCAGAAACCTTAAGACGTTTGATTGAAGGAATGACAACGTGGGCGTTTTCTTTCCCATCGTCGATTTTAATAAGGAACGACGACGACGACGACGACGACGACGACGACGACGACGACGACGACGACGACGACGACGACGGCGACGAGGAGACGCGGTTATGACGGCACGAAGGTGGTGCCGTAAAACCAGGTAGGTGATAAAGATACGCGTCGCTCACTCGCTTGCTCGCTCGTGCTCCGTTA
Source organism: Acromyrmex echinatior (assembly GCF_024713525.1). NCBI lineage: Eukaryota > Metazoa > Arthropoda > Insecta > Hymenoptera > Formicidae > Acromyrmex > Acromyrmex echinatior. The sequence continues at coordinate 2,981,998 of NC_141860.1, read as the reverse complement.
AGCCTGGTTTGGCCAGGCTATCTGCCGCAGATATTGTTATTAAGTGTCGTAAAGTTTATTGCGGCGACTTTGCACCGCTGTAGCGGGTGTGGGTCGCGAATGAATTCATTGTAAGTGCTTGCCGCGTTCTGTTTTCTAGCCGGCGTGGCTTTTGTTGCGCCCTCACGATTCCAATTGGTTTTTCCGAGCGCGCAGTGAAAGCTCGATTCCGGTCCATTAATCATTATCAAGTGCGAAAGGTGTAGGAGAGCTTATACGTTTATTGGAGTCTTTGTTCAGTTGCGTGTAGGCTCTCAAGAGCCTACCGTTTTCTTCTTTTTTTAAGTGATCCTTAACTCAGCACAGACCACTTAATTCAAAAAATTAGAAAAATTACAGGAATCTAAACGAGTTACTTAGATACTAGATACTATATCGTGGCTTCGGATTTATTGATTATGTGAATATGAAATGTAGCATTACAAGAGAATATGGGTCGCATTTATTGGAGAAGAAACACAACTTTGTCGAAGTCGTTCCAAGATATTGCCGCGGGTTTCGGGTCGATCATTCATTCTCGTTGGGCTTCTGTTTGAGAAAGTATCATTGATAATTATGCGCGTTGCCCGTTAACCCTGATTGGCACGTTGTTCCGTTGTAATGATGCTGCTGAGTCGATCGATCATCGGCTACTGCAATTGCAACCACAGACAACGTCGTCGTGTCCAGCCTGTTTCCTCGTAAGACTTTTGGGTGGTCTAAGCTTTAGATTGTACAATTAACGAGAATAGATACGTTCTTTTCTTTCTTACATAGCACGCTTTGCCATGCATAATCTCCGCGTAAGATCTTTATTTTTAAATAAAAGTTTATTTACATAAAAAGTGCAGAACTTCCTCATACGAGAAAAAAGAATCGAGGTAATCTGAAAGGTGAAATGACACGTGAGAATTAATTTAGAAAGGTATAAGAAAATTCGATTGTAGGGATTTCGATGGATGGATGCATTGTTTCAAGCAATCAAGGCCTCTCTTGTGATCGTGCCGGCGAGTGACGTTCTTAGTGGTTTTTCCACGGAACCGGTGTTCTTTGTTGCACGACAGAGCGTGCCACGTAAGGGACATTGATTAATGTTACGTCGGCTCACTTTGCCGCCATTAGTCTTGGCTCTCATCTTCATTATAATGTCACGGGGCTAATCCCAGCGTCCATTCATGCGATCTACGAAGTTTCGTCGCGCGAGCGCATCCTCGACAAAGGCTCCTTCTTCTCACTCTTGGAGAATGCACCTTTGCCTCCGAGTCGTCGCACACCTTTAATAGTCATTATAAACATCGGATTAATCTCATGGTCCTTTTCTGGGTGGTCGCGCTTATTATGCGATGGTATAATGGCTTCTATTCTAGTGGCTCCCATAATTAGATAATTCTTTTAAATCTCACGATCTGTCTTTTCCTTTCCAATAAAAATATATTATTCTTTTTTACGTTATATTTCGTTTAAAAAATATTTTGCGTTTTTTCTCGTTTTATTAATTATTTCTCGTGAATCAGATTGACTATTCGTATCTTCGTCTCTCTCATGAGACGACCGTGAATTATTTTTATTATCACTTTAATATTTTATTAACTTATAACTGAAATATGAGTTCTGATGATCCCGCGACATTTTTCCTATAAATTTTTAGACAGATTTTATCTTTTACAATTTTGTTCTATTTATACTTGCTAATTATCGTTATATTTATATTAAGGTTAATTTTTACCATTGTTGCAACTTCTCATATAGTTAATTTCTTCTGTGTTGAAACATAATTCTTCTAAAATTAATAATAAAAATTTTAATAGAATTCCCGAGAACTCATATACGTTCTTTTAACGTCACAAAAAATGAGTGTTCCTATTTACATGGATAAAAAAAAAATAGATTTGTAGAATTACCTTTTTAGATAATTACATACATGTGTAGATTTCCTTATCTTCGTTGCGCTTGTGAATCGTTACGTTCATATACTATTCCTCAATAGAGGAGGTAGTATAATTATATTATGTCACAGTATATATTCTCGTGCCCCGGGCTAACGATCCTTCGGATGCGTATAAATTTAATTATATCCTTACGGCCGTTGTATCCTGCTTGACGTCTTTAAAGCTTGCTCTCCTTGCGCGATAGTTGAAAATAAGTCCTCGCGGATCGTAAAGCTGTCAGTACCCGCTGACATTTCGAGCGCGAGACAAATTGTAAAGGCGATCCTATCGCGGCGCGCCGTGAGAAACGTGAGTTTCTGCGTTAGACAGCCGGCAATGATCGCGCGCGAGAGTTTCTCCTTTACGCGGGATCGCATTTTATTTGGCAAAGTAGCAACGCCATTGCGCATTCGAATCCCCGACAATCGCGCCATTCATGGGGGATACCGTTACGTCTGCGATCGTTACGCACGTTGAAATTTTACGCTGTCGGAAAAAGCGACTTGTACACGATAACGTTAGCATCAAAGAATTATTTCAGATTTAACTACAGATGTACTAATGTAGAGTGCTGTTCTATCTCAAAACTTATGGACCATTACGTTGTAAAATATCAGATATTTAATCTTGGAGTTGTTTTTCTCGCACGTCGCGTTAATAATTGAGCTTTGAATTGAGATATTTTAATTAAGTACGATTGTATGTAGTAAATTTACTTAGCACCATTAAATCACCATCCCGAGTATGTATTTATATACAATGTGAATCGCGAGGCTTATCTCGGGATATTTTTATCGTTTATGCACGAGGCTTTTTGATCATCGAAAATATTGTAATATTTTAAGAGCGGCGTGGATTGTACGAGAAGAGATCGTGAGTCTCCCCCTCTTATGAGGATTCTCCTTTAATGTTCATGATTATCCTACCACTCGAGAGTATTATACTCCGTGGAATTATAAGGTCGACGAAACGAATCCTCATCACGCTCGGTCGGGGCGTTATGCGAAATAAAATCCCGATATCTTTTTAACACCTCATCTTCGCCTTTTGCGAAACTTACTCGAATATCAATGGATAGCGATCAATCAATTTTTCCCGATAAGGAAAATTGATATCGCGTCTATAATGGAAACTTGTATTTCTTTCTCTCTTTCTGCAGATTAACAATCTGTTTCCACTTAATACTCTTATTCCATTCAATACTTTTATTCCTTATTTAGAATTTGATGCAATTTCATCGCGTCTTCGTTGTGGACCATCTCTCTGCCCGTTTCTCTGCAAAACAATTTCTTGCGCGTCGCGCTTGATTTGTGATTGATTGAAGCAACATATTAAGAATACGAAGTAGATATAATATAAAGCAGAGAACACGGCACTTCACTTAGCGAAACAAATATGTGAATAGTGGCTGATGCGTAGATCGAGTTCAGCGTCCTTCTTCTGCGTATTTCTCAACTTCACGGTGAAAACTTGGTTCAAGGTCACTCGGCGGTGGCTGATGGATGACAAGTTGGTCTTACCGACGGCAAACTTGAAGTACACAAATATTGAATCAACGCAAAGGGAAACACAAATCGTCAGGAAACATCTTCCTTATGGATTTACCGAGCAACGTATTAGAAGCTGTCACAGTGAAAATATGTGAATTAGCTTTACATATTGGAATCAAAAGAATTATAAATTAGTCTAAGCAATTATTCGCATAAAATATTTCTGACACCCCGATATTACATCTGAATTTTTATTATACTCTTTGACGATTTACAATTAAATAAAAAATGATAATTTTCTACATTCTTTAGATGGCACGCACATTTTTGAATTTTTTGCAAAATTTTTTTCCATCAACTCATAGTCGAAGATATATAGAATCGTTACAATCTAAAGATTTTATCTATTTCTAAAAATGACCTTCTGAAAATAAAATGTTTAATTGTGAAATAATTTGCGCTAATTATAACGTGTATAAATAGCATGCATTTAGCGAATTTATAAAATTTGGGTGATCTACCCAAGGATACACCCAAGAATGCAAGGTTTTAAAAAGATTACATATCCGATTAAATTTCTTGCGTCTATCGCTTCGTGGTAAAAAAAAAAAAGAAATCTGAGATGGAGAAAAATCTTTCGAAAGATTAATTCGCAATATTTAAACTACCAAATGGACGATAGCGAAGGTCACAGAGCTAATTTGGAGAAACAGCCATTGGCTTGATAGCACTTACGTTCAAGAACACGTTTACTAACGTAAAATCCCGGTACATCGCAGAAATTGTGCCGACGACGCGACGGCGGCGGCGAATTCATTGGCGCCATTGAAGACAAAGTCGCGTTGCCCTACCGCAAATATTGAATTTTGCGGTGACACGACCGCGTTTAAAGCGTCCGGGATCTCTCAACGCTGATTCGAGGAAGTCTTCTCTGTCTTTTTTCCTTTCTCCCTTTCTCATTCTCCCTCTCTCTCTTTCTCTTTCTCTCTCCGTAATTTGTCGGAATAACACCGCGGCGTTACGGGGCAATCTGTAAGATCCTTCGCCGTAACCACGAAATGTACTCGCGAACGAGCGATTCGTTGCCGCGAAGGTTTCGAGAAGCGCTCTCGAGGGTGTAAGAACGCGAGATTACAATAATTTAAGAACGCAATTGCCCGTAGACGTAACGACCTAAGGATGCGATCATTTGAGAATTTAACGACCCGAGGATGTAATCACTTAAGAGTATAACAACGCAAGAATGTAATAATCCAATGATATGCTTTCTAAGAATATGATAATAATATAATAATCGAAACATGTAAGAATAGAATCGCATCGTCTTTAGAGATATTCTCAGTTAAAGATCGATGGAGTAAACAATAAGTTACACTGTATGAATAAATCAAATAAGTAAATAAGCGCGAAATACGGTCAAGGCTGGATATTTAAGTGCCTAATCATACATCTTTCAGCTATAAAAATTTCGTGTCGATTACCGTTGGATTTGAAACGCAACCGCAAACTGAAGCTGAAACAGTAATATTGCAAATTGAATTGATCGTCAATTTAATAATGATACGATGAAATGATCTAAAAAAATTTGTTCTTGAATAAAAGATAGAGCAAGAAAGTCGTTGTTTGGCAACTTTTTGCCACTGATAATTTCACACAGGAAATTCTTGAAACTTAACTCAGGATCTCGCTCTATAATACTCTCTGGATAGGAAAAGGCGAGGCGCGATAACGATCTGTTCTCCAATTTTCGAATCCTTACACGGCGATCAAATATGTTGTGTCAATAGCGAGGTGTGCGTGGCTGCCAGCGGGACAAGAATTGCAAAACCAGTCTCACGAAGTCCTCTATAACATTATACGTCCCATACGTTTCTCATTTCGCGCATTTTATCCATTCTAATGTGCTCCCAGCGAAACTTAATTGAGGAAGTAATAAGGTAATAAGGTAAACTTGAAATTCAGCGCGATTCTTTTTACTGCCTACCTATCTGTCTTTCTCCTTTTTTTCCCCTCTTTTTATTAGCGTTCTAGTACTTTGCTTTTACGCAATTAAATTAAGGTATATACGTGTCAGTAGATGGAAAGTAAAGAAATAAATTAGGAAGTTTAGATACGCGTACACATAGACAATTAAATGGATTTTTTTTCGAATCAACAAGATAGTTTCCGAAAAACACGGAAAGAACGGCGTTGAAGTATCTGAAAATTAGCTGAATACAAATCTGAAAATAATTTTGTTAGATTTTGTTAAAATAATTATATAGAATTCAAACTAGTTGCTAGAGTATCAAAATTTTTTCCAGCATTATTCATCGTGCTACATAATTATTTTTATGGTTCAATAAAATTATTTTCAGATCTGTATATATAGCTAAATTTGAAATATTTCAGCAAAATCGTTCTTTTCATATAGTGTAATATATAGTTTTTTTTATTTCTGATATGTCACTTTATTATAAAATCTTATGGTGAATCTTTTTCTTGTTTTTTTAAGATTATGCTCTCTCTCTCTCTCTCTCTCTCTCTCTCTCTCTCTCTCCTGTGAAAATCATACAATACCATCAAATAGAAAATACGTGCAAAAATGATTTAATTTCATAGTCGACACTATTGATAGGCAAGTATAGAATTACTTTCACGGTGTCAGTGTCAGTGTGCCACTGAGAAGCAATAGCTAACATAACAGTCAGTAGAAATAGGTGCGGCCGGAAACGTCAATTTCGAGCTGAGCTAATCCTAGTCTTATAAGTAGGAGGGAGATAACCTTTTTCGCATAGACGAATTCAATTTAAACACCGTTAATCATCGATCACATAAATGTATCATTCGATGGACTATTGTAATTGTATTGTAATTGTATTACCGATGTAATTTCCTAGATCCTAAAGATCTGATACGAAGGATTTAAACGTTTGGAAATTTTATATTGCGAACGTTTAAAAATCTAAGAACACGAGAACGTCTAAGGAGCTTACAAAAATGCAAAGATAATAAATTATTTTTTTTGTGAGAGAATTTTTGGAGATTAACAAATCTGAAACAAAAGAGAGAGATATGAGGAAGAAAATATATTTGTATATCTATTGTTAAATTATCTGATGATAGGCTCATAAACTTTGACACCCTCACGTTCCCATTCAACAAGTTTTGAGATTTTATCGATTTAAGGACATTCTCCGATTGCAGTTATGCTCAACCTAATGAGCACATTAATGCTCACCATTATGCAAATTTTTATGAAAATTTATTTCACTTTTAATGCCGGTCAAAAAAAATAGCGACTTTATTTACTTTGCTACTTACTTTGCTCAATGATTTCTTAAAAACGAATATCGAAAACCATATTCAGACAAATTTCATATTATTCTTTGTGATATCAAGTTTTACGTCTCATTGTTTCAAAAAATTGTTGAGAAAAACTTTTTTACAGTGAAAAGACCATTTTCTTTAGAAGCTTTAGATAGGAATCCTATATATATCCCTATCTAATATACATATATATCTTATATACATACATATATATATATATATATGTGTATATATGTGTGTGTATATACAATATATATATATTTTTTAAACGCTTCGATTTTGAAATGGGATATTTCGATTTTTAATCCCGCATCGAATATTGAGTTTTAAAGCACATATGTTCAGGACATTAAAACACGCTTATTCTGCAAGTTTTTTTCAGAAAAATCGAAAAAAAATGGATTTTTTCGGAGAACGAAAACTTCTTTAATCCTACTTACTTTATTCTACGTCGTCTCGCTTTTACATTCGCAAATTATCCGGCGGAATTGTGGCACGCTATGGTAATCGAAGAAAGGCCAAAGGATGCGAATCGGAATGGGGCCAGCGCCGCCCTTCGACCTCGCACACTCGTCTGCGTCGTCGCGATGGGATGCATGATGCGTGCGGCTGAATTTCGTCGATGGCGCGAGATCGATTTGGCATGAATCTCGATCGGCGCGCACCATGACCTCGGTCCGCGCCATTGCGCAGTTTCGCGGTGCGCCACGCCGCGCGTCCAGTCCTCAATTATAACGGCTCACGCGAAAATGCAGTTTAAATTGCAGGTTCACGTCATCTCTCGGCCAAGGCGAGGGAAACGATTTCGGCCGGCGCGGCGCGGCGCGGCGCCGGTCGGTTTCGAATGATCCAATCAAATGTATGCGCGCCGCAGCGCTTCTGCTCCTCCGCGGTTCGGTAATGCGAGACCGGACCGTTATATTCATCACGACTCGTGGCTCTACACAAACGAACGAGGAAATGTACACCCGTAACTGGCGAAAAGGGGAACGCGACGTCCGTCACGCGAGCGTTGCGCCACTCTCGAAAACGTAAAAAAAAAAAACCAAAAAAAAAACAAAAAAAACGTATTCTCGCTGGATCTACTTTAACCCCGTGTAGGCCACGTGACCGCTTCTTGCGTATGTCGAGATACACCTACGTACACCGCGCACGGTTTATCGATTCAACCAAAAATATATATGCTAATTTTGCGTTTTATAGCGAAAGAAAGGAAAGTTTAAAAATTATGTTTATATTCGCGCGCGCACATAACAACGTGACGTTAAATTCATCGGCGTGCCAAACCGGTAAATCCGCGAATGATTAACGTTGAAGGAAAGAAATCATTTCACATGAATGAAGGAAATTGTAGACAAACTTGGAAAATCTTAGCTGGGGTGAAACATTGAACTTTAAACGGAATTTCTTCTGGTGCTGTAACATAGAAATTGAATTCAATGAATAATGTCTCAAAACCAGATTTTCACTCTCGTTCAATCTGTTTCTTGTTTCTTCAGGAAATAATACATGTATCGTTTAACGCTAATATCTTCCTTGATTACACTGACAAAATTTCACTTTTCTTATGTTGAATTGCTTTGATAGTGTTTCTTATAGTAGGATTTTTTGAGCTGATTTTAAATCTATTCGCCAAATTTATGAAAGGAGAGCTGCAGGATTTTTGAGTAACACATGCATTAAAAAATTTATGTACTTATCTCTTTTGTTTAAATATAAGATAAATGATTTATAAGGGATAACTATTGAATTTATATGATTTCTAATTATAAAATGCTTCAAACAAAAAATCATTTTAATTAAGAAAGAAGATCCTATAAAACGAGCTGTTAGCAAAATTCGAATTTTTTTAGAAAGAGACATATCAGTTACAAAAAAATGTAAGCCTTGAGGATAAACTCTAAACGCATTTTCAGAATTAGCAAATAAAAAGGTACATAACATTAGTCAAAATTACCCATTTAACAAGATCATTGTCGACGAATGTTATCAGTAATTTTTATTAGGAATCCCAATATGCAGACTGTTTCAAATGTTTCTAAAACTTCCACATGATCATATTTCTCCACACTTCTCCGAAGCTGTCGGTAGCTCTCGGTTGCAAATGGCTCGTTGAGACTTTCTGGCGGTACCTCAATCGACGTTACGTTAGTCCCACCGACATGAGACAGCATTAAGGCTAAGATCGCGAAGAACAGTGGTCCAGGATGGAGTTTTCCGCCGTAAGTCTCACCGCCGCACTGTCGATCTATTGTTCGCCGTGTGGACGAGCGAGAGCGCCCATAAGTCATTACACGTCGAGGGTTTGATTATGATCTCCATTGTGGCGACCGCGTCGTGAGCATTGTTCGCCGAACCACCTGTAACCGATGGCTTCCCGTCCCTCAACCCCGCCATTTCCCACAATCGACGAGAGAGTCGTATACCTTTCCCGCAAGAACGGCTGGCCTTCCTTATTATTTATCAATCGTGCAGGAACATTGCGGAGCCAATTTTAATGTTGCCATTTTGAAGCTTCATTAAGCGTGTTATTAAGTTCTAAAATGAGTCTGTAAATCGATTTGAAACATCTAATCCCGAAAAGATTGAGATTACGTAATTTTGCCTCGTTGGAACAATCGACTGTTATGATAAAATTGCAGTATTTTCAGCGGCGTATAAATTTTTATATAAATTTTTTTTTTTTCGACGCAGCCGCAAGAGCCAAAAGTAATACTCGCTTTGGCGAATGTTGCGCGATTGCTTGGAAAAGTCGCCGCTCATAAATTGTCACGACGCGGAAGGCTTTCTTCCGAAAGTCTCGTGAGATACCAAGCCGTTAATCTTGTCGGATTCGAGGAAGCATTGTAATACGTGAAGTCGCATCGTCGCTGGTCCGTAAAACGGAGGAAAGCGCACCTCTTCCGTTTTCTAGCTTACTTGATGCGAACGAGAACTTTGCTTGTTTGTTGAGTAGCTGAAGTTACGCATTTATACCTAACAATATCGACAGAAAAGTTTATCATAAAGCTTATTCTACTAAAAAAAAGTTTAACTCGTTTAACCCTACATTAGTGTGTCCGATGAATACACCTAATATTCGAATAAATGAATAAAAAATGAATAAAATGAATGAATAAATTCATTCGAATACATTTCTTTTTTATTATTAAAGAAACGGATAAATATTTTTTCTTTCCATTTGAATGAATATTGTTTTTAATTTATGATTACGAATATTTTCATTTTGTATTCACTTTTACTCTGTATTATTTGCACATAGCTTGCAAACTTACAAGAGAAAACAGAAATCTATAAAAACAATGACTACGATTACATTGTGCGCTCAGTCCGTGACTTATACGATGGGCGTCCTTCTGTTTAATATATATAAAATATAGATTAAACAAAGGCATTTCTATTGAGAATAAATAATATATCTCGGAATTTAATGTCCACAGACCATAATGAACGTCGCGTCCAAGATATCCTATAAAATATTTATAACATTACTGTTATAACTGGAATTATATCGAAATATGTATGGCGCTCTATCAAATAAATAGATTTATAAATAAAAATGTATATCTTTCTAAAATACTTTTTAAAATTTCTAAGTTTCCTTTATAAAATCTGAATATTACAATGACAAAAATAAATAAAATTTATTTTTTTCTTAAGTCATCAAAATACCTTAAGTCATCAAAATAGATTATAGTTAAGAGATAACGATTGCTTATTGGAGCTCTTTTTTTCAGTTTATATTTTATTTGAATGAATATGAATACTTGTTAAATATTCATAGTTTTTTTATAAATAAATATTTTGTGAAAACTCAAAACTCTTTTGAATGAATATGTGATTACATTTCTTTTATGTAAAAATTTTGAATAAATACAATTTGGAGCTCAATTACAAATTTTTATATTCATCGGGCATACAACACTACATTAATTGCGTAATTTATTTTTAACATAAATCGCGTGTTTTTGATACATCCTTTAATATTTCAATTTTTATCCTTTTTAGTTTTTAATGATTTAAAAAGAAAGAAAGATTAATCATATCCTATTCATTCATTCTTTTAAATGTAGGTAAATAAAAACGTTTTAATTATGAAACAATTTAAAAAACATGTATAAGTAATATTCATATACGGAAAGATTTTTTTTTCTTAGAATTTACCTTGAAAATATGGGTACAACATTGTATTTCGAAGAATTTTATATAAATTTTTCATTCATTAATAAAATTACAATAAAATATAAAATAAATTTGACTAATTTTATTGAAGTGCATATTGAATGCATATAAAAGTTTTAAAATATTGTATTGTATCATATTTTCAACTATCATATTTTTAGGTTAAATTTTAAAAGAAAATTGTTTTTGTGTACATTTAGCAAATTTGTAAAGTGGGAATGTCCTGGAGTTGCTATTGTTGGAACTTTATTATCAAATTACATATATTGGGTAGAATCCGAGTAGTACTAATGGAATCTGTAATAGTGTATACTCGAATATACTTACACTGTCAAAAATTTCCTGAAGTTTAATATACTTTTAAGTTACACAATTTGAACTTAATTTCATTGAACTTAATGACATTACATTAATTTAATGTTTTTGTAACTGAAAAATATATTTGTGTACATGTACATGAAATGTATTTTTCATGAATATTTATGAAATTTAATGTGCACATTTTCATTACATTTGAGTAACTATTCTAACTTAATTTTCAAGTTAAATCATTCATTGCTTTTAATTTCATCTATAATCACGAGCTTTATTTACATATAAAAGAAACTCGTGGTTACATTTCTAACAATGTAATTTTGTGTAAAGTTAGAGTCATAAAACTTTTTAATCTGAAAAGAAATACGAATGTTATTATCAATTTTAAAGTCGATTTTATTGACTTTCTTCATTTTTTTGTGAGGCAACAAAAATTTTGGAATTGTCAATTATGTAAATATTAACCGAATTTATTGAAAGAGAAAGTGTACGACATGTTGGTAGTATTCATCGCGAAACAAATTTTTCTGGAGGAATTAAAACTAAATTCCAATGAAAATGATTCCTCGAAACACAAAACGAAGAAAGTGTCTCATTCGTTTCTTGCGAATCGATCGGGAATTTGGGGTCAGCTTCGATTCAGAGTTTATTGATGCACTTTAGAAGTCGCAACTCGTATATGGTTCAACACAGTTTAGCTGTCCCATGGTTTACCTAACCCAGAGAGATATCGCCTCCTCTTTCCGGATCGGCCTCGCACTAACTTATCCGCCTACCTACGGGCAGGATAAGAGCAAAATGGAAACGGAGAATTTCTCCGTGGCCCACGAACGACGAAACATGTTTCAGGCGGGTTGTCAAACTTGACTTTTTACATGCAAGACGGCAGCATGTCAGAGCCACTCGTATTAAGCCCACTTTGGACGATTATAATTTATAATTCGAATAATATAATCAGAATTGAGAAATAAAACATAATTCTATTTATAATTTTATATACCGTGTGAAATACCAACAACTATTAAAGAATCAAATACATAAAATACATAACAATTTCTGATCCAGCCTACTAACTCGTCATCTATATTAAACTCGAGCCACGTGCCGTCTCGAGACGGCAGCTAATCGGGAATATGAAAATAGTCGCGCGGCGTCTCGCGAAGTTCTTCTTGGAAGAGATTTCAGCTTTTTTTCTTTGACTTTCTTTCTTCCCTCTTCTTTCTTTTTCTCTTTTTTTTTTCTTCTTCTTCTTTCGCGGCGCGATGAGTAACGAGCGGACGCTTCCGAGGAGGCGCGCGGCGGCGTGTCCCTCGTGAGTTATACGACGCGAGGGTGCGAAGAAGTGGTCAGACCAGTGTCAAATCTCGGCTTTCACTGCGTCTGTGTGTGACCCACAAAGGTGATCGCGCGCACATTTTGCGGATCGAGAGTGCGAAGCTCGCTCGCAAAGGTTCGTGAATTACCTACGTACTCGCATTGGCATACGCACACGCGAAGGGGAGGAGAGGAAAAGAGCAGAAATGAAGCTCCTTTACGCCACCGAATGCTCATTATCCGCATCGACGTTGCCGGGCCATATCGCTTCGTAACGAGCAAAAAGCTTCGGAAATAACGAAGCCTACGGAGGGAGAAGATCAGGGGGTTGTACCTGAAAATTTACAAACACACTCGGAGCTTCGTAATGTAATTTTCAAGCAAACGGAAAAGATCACCGCTGCAGCTGCATTTACGTAAGTACATTAAAAGTCATCGTTTTCAATACCAAAGGCACGACGATGGTTTACGCAATCGTAGAGACGAGGTAAGACGAGGTAATCAAAAGAAGGGGTTGCAGAAATAAGAGATGGAAGAAAGGAGGAGGAGAGAAGGAATCGAGCATGATCGATGGAATAAATTTCCTGTTGTCGGTTGTTGAGAAAACATCGGATTCCCCCCTCATTTCGCATTCAACAGCGATGTATTCGTGCCACGGTTTAACACCCATCCACCGCTAATCATCGTGCATCTGGAGGACGCGCAAGAACCCGGAAGTAATCGCAACGGAGGCCGCGATAAAGTGACGTTCCGCCGTGTGTAACGCATCGCGATATCCATCTCCGTGGTATTTCTGACGATGAGGGAGCGTGACCCGATATCTACGTGATTCTCTCTTATCTCTCCAACCTTCGCCTTGACATATGATAACACTTTATCTTGCGTTGTCGTCGTAACATGTTTTACCACTCAAAAATATTAATAATGATACTAATAAAATACCCTTCAGTACTCGCAGAAAATGTTCGACACATACTTTGACTTTATACAATAAATTTACTAAATGTATGAATGTTATTTATACACCTATTATATTTAGCGTAAATTGTTCCACAATTATAAAAAAAAATTTTTTATATTTATTTTTATCTAAACGATATAGAATGTCGTCAATTTTTATTTAATTATAAATGAAAGAAAACAATGAAAATTAAGATATAATGTTGAGTATCAGAAAGTTTGTGTATCAGAAACATCCCACACGAGTAATGTAGGCTTAACAAAATTATTACAATATGTGAGTTATCAATATCTTAATATTTAATGTTAATAAAATTATTCAAGAATTATAAAAATTACAATATTTATTGTACAGTATATAAATATAGTTAAGGACGCTCACACGTTGTACTTATTATAAATTTTCTTCCCAATTCAGGATTCCTTCGTTCCGTCCAATAAAGATTGTCGCGCCAATAAAAATTCTTGATGCGGTAAAAGCGCACGCGGGCAAGTGCCGATGCATTCTCATTTCGCCGATGGCAACCGTCCGGCGCATCTGCTGATCTGCATGGGCCCGGGTTAAGGGACGACGTGTACATACGCGGATACAACGGGGCTGCAAGAGGGCTAAAAATAGCTGTAGGACCTCTTTGTTCGCCCGGCAAGTCCGTGGCTCAGCGAACGCTTTGTCCGGGCTGAGCTGCTGTGACCTCGACAATTGTATTTAATTGTCACGAACGAAGCGGCATTAAAAGCCAAGCGTATGGTACGCGGCCTTGATCGTGGACCCGCCAATCCTCGGTGAACTGAAAGAATCCTTAGGCCTCGTCTACAGTCAAATCGGCTGACGCTTGTCGGATGTCGTTAGTCGTAAAAGATGGGACCTGACCAATCCAAGCGACGCCCAACAGCCGACATCGATAGCTGACACGAAAAATGAAGATTATGCGCATGCACACAACGTCATGCATACGACAACGTCTTCCAACTGATTGTAGATCAGGTCTTATGACACGAGTTACGCATTTTTCTGCCCGCTTAGTGTCCTGTCAACCTTGCCTACCTGGCTTTAATCCCTGCGTGGCGCCACTTTCGAGAGAAATTTATCGAAACGACCGTGGATGGAAAAAAAAAATCTTAATCTCGATATGAAATTCCTTTCTACGAACGTATGCAATGTATCAGAGAATTTTTAATACTTTGGTAATGAAAATTTGCAAAATTATATTGAACGAAACATTAACGATTTCTTTTTCCTTTATTCTTGATATTAATCTATGTTGACAATATTTTATATATTGTATTAATGATAACGGATAACTTTATAAGTTAGATTTTTGAATTTTTTACAATTGTTATACTTACAATTAATACTAACAATGAACGTCGAGTAAACGAGAATGGATTAAAACGGATTGAAAATTTTTTCTATCCGAATGCGTATTTTATATATATAAAAGCAAATACTTTTTTTTGGATTTAATTGAATTCAATTAGATTCAATTGGATGCAATTGGATTGAAAAACTGCATTTCTTATTAAAAATTTTGAATTGAACAGTATTCACAATGTGTGTGTGTGTGTGTGTGTGTGTTGTGTGTCCGAAAAAGATCACGAAATGATTTTTATTCTGTAATTTTTTTCTCCAAGTACTCCTCCATTCCTGGAAGAACGTGTCGTGATTACTGCGTGCCGGAAGAAATCAATTAAGAGATGCGCGCATCGCATCCAAAATGGCGAAAGGAGCGGTTCACGGCGAAAGGCAGATACGCGAATCGGCTTCGTCGCGATCACTCTTCCGCGCTTCGAATCGCGAGGACCATTAGATCATTAGACATTCGAGGCACCGCGCCATTTTCTCTAGTCATTTTCTCGATCGAAAGTTTAGATTAATCACCCTCACCCCGCCTCTTCAATAAACCTCACGTATACGGATAACATACGCATGAAATAAATTTTCATCGTACATAAAATATCTTGTAAAATATATGGCGGCAGATGGATTACGCAGAGATTTCTAGCAAACTGCAAATCTCGTGAATTATGATTTACAAATTGGGGAACCAAAAAATGGATCCTAATTAACTTTTAAATAGGTAGATAAGATGTTCAGAGAATATCCCAAGAAAAAAAAATTGATTTTTATAGTTATTTTATCCAAAGCAAGAGTCGAACCGTCTAAATTTGTATGACTTAATTAATATGTACATATAAAAGAAATATCACATCTAATTTGGTTTCTATTTTGGCTTTATTTTTCAGTTTTTTTGTTTATTCTTTAGAACCTAATTATAATTATGTTTTTTAATATGTAGAAAGTCAAATTGACATTATTTATACTGTTATGAAATAAAGGAATGAATTTTAAGACTTCTGGGCAATATTTTTTATTTTTCTTTTTCAGAACAAAATTTTTTAAAAAATTTACACGGAGAGAATTTTCTTTTAAAATTTATTTTGAAAATATGATAGTTATGGTACAATACAATGTTTTAAAGTTTTTTTTATCGTGCATTTCAATAAAATTGATCAAACTTATTTTATACTTTATTGCAGTTTTATTAGGGCCAGTTATTTCATTTTCGGATAAAGTATGTGGCAATTTATCTACTGGATAAACAAAAGATTAAAAGAGTAAAGAGATAAGAGAGTAAGAGAGTAAGACAGTGAGCTGAAGTTTACCAAAAGGTGGAACAATTCAGTCTTAATGAACGAGAGAGATTTATATAAAAATTCTTCGAAATACAATTTCTTCGAAATTATCCCGCGACTGTCATATTTTTAGGATAAATCCTACTTAAAGATTAATCGATAACTCGATAAAACTAAATTGTGTCGAAAGCAAGATCGAAATTAATTCGCTACGTCAGACGATGAACGTTCGCGTAACACTGGTGGCATTAAAGAGCAGAGAAAACTGATCAGTGAGCGTTCGATGATTCTTTAATACGATTGATTCTTGCTTTTAATTCTTCGCTGGATCTAAGTGTACCTTTAATCATATTAAAGACTCATTGAGCGCCCGCTGATCGGTTTTCTTTGCTGATCGTAACCATAACGATCGATCGACGAGTGCGTTCGACACGACCGACCGATTTCGTTGCGCGTTGCGTGGCTGCCAAGCCTCTTTGGAAAGTCGAGAGGTCGGGACGGGACTTTGCGGAACCTATATACGCAAAAAGCCGCCTAGTCGCCATCGATCTCATCGGGATCGATGAATAGGATGATTAACGTGCACGTTGGAATTCCGCCGACCTTCCTCCTACGCGCCGCGCGCAAGACATACGAGCTCCGGCCGCGAACAATTAATTAACCGACGAACCGCGGCGAGGCTTCGACAGGTTCGTGGGAGAGTAATAGAGCGACGCGATAAAACGCGATAAACTGTCGCTCGGCATCGTGCAGCATCCGCTCGTTCGATGAAATATGTCCGTTTGCCGCGCAGCGCGGTGAAATTCAATTCCCAAGTAGATCGTTCATCGTTTAATGTTAAACGCGAAACGTATGGGACACCTAGCTCGTAAAATCGCGAATTGGACGGTCGTTAAACGCGACACGTTTGACGCTAAATATGACGAACGGATGGAAGGCGGGGAGGATTACGTGCGCGTACTCTTTATTGTCTTTCGAATGTCGATCTCGACGACGATGTTCGCTCGTGCGAGAATCTCTATCTCGATCGCAACGATGGGGAATCGCGCGAGTCGTTCGCGACCGGCGCGGCGCAAGTGGGACGTCCTAATTTCTAAATTGGTCGGCATCATATTGGACGACACGTTTATTTTCGCGTCGATTACGCGGTGGAAATCGCTTTGACTTTCCAAGTGAAACCGGTGTCCATCGCGCGCGTGGTGTCATTGGCGCGGTGAAAACGCGAACGAAATGGATTTACATAATTCAAACTACGACGTTACCGACCGCCTCTTTTGTGCTAATGTAAGGCCGTGTAAATCACCCGCGAGTGATGTACGTGCGCTTGCGATGGCAGAGGGACACGGCAGCGGATCATCTTTTCTCCCCGCTTTTCTCGACGCTCGTCCCTTTCGCCATGTCGTGACATCGTGCTCGAGAGTCGGCGAGCCGATGTCTCAAAGTGCTGTGGCTGTGCCGGCCAACCTCGAATCCCTAATTAGCGCTCACCAAATATGCAAATTACAAGCCGAGTCCTTGTAGACTCGCGCGCTCGCAAAAATTCGCCGAATTCGCCTGGCGCGGTAATTGCATTTAATTTGCGTACGTCATTGGATTTTCTACGGAAGTCAATGTCGTCGATGATAGCGAATAATATCGCGATATTATTGCCAACATTGTCGATGATGATATTGCGATAATAATAACATCGCGACATTATTGACACACCCTGGCTCCTAATTAGCGCTTATCGAAGCGTATAAATAATGTAAGATTGAGACACGTATGATTGCTGGAATGTCAGAGCGGAGAAAATTTCGAAGATCCGAAAGGAAATTCCGAGGCGCGGCACAGAGGCAGAGAGGCGGGAAATTTGAAGAACGAGTCTCCGGCGTCGGTGGATCGACAACGCTTCGTCATAAATGTCTTCTCGCTCGTGTAATAAGATTCGCGCGGGCGATTCGCCTCTCTTCCCACGGGGGCGGATATCGTGCCGTAATGAAACACGTGATCCTTTCATCCCGGCGCGCACTCAAGATAATTGCGCCTACCGTGCTGCGAGAGCCTACCGTGACGGCGACGGCGACGGCTCCGCTCCGTGAAAATAACGTAATTAGACGTTGCACAATTGCGCGCGGCCGAATAATTGAGAAAGTGAAATTTCCCCTCCGCCCCTTCGGACGGCCGAGTCTGTTCGCGTGGCAATTTCAGACCATGGTGGCCCGAAGTCTAATCTACGAAAATACAATCACGCGAGATCCGCGCGGGAATGGAAGGGGCCGTTTCATCGTTCAATCTGTGTCAATTACGGAGCAAGAGGGGAAGGAAACGAGAATTAAATTTCATCCCCGGAGAAACATCGTGCTAAAAACGGTTAGGGATACTTGGTAATTTTAAATCAGATTCTGTGATCTTTCCGTTCGTGAGCGAAGCCGCGTACTATAATTTGCTTTTTTCATCTTTCTCAAAACATTCAGTTTTTTAATATTTAAATACTTGTTACAGTAATCCTGCTGATCTGTTCAAATTTTTATTATGCGGTTATATTGTTTGAGTCAATATGACTGAAAAGTCCTAAAAAAATAAGTAAAATATTTCCACAGAGAAAGTCTTATATTAATATTGTAGATGAACAATATGAAACGACTAAATCAAAATCAAAATTTAAATAAGGAGAACCCTATATTCGACCGAAGCGAATCTTAGTGCTTAAATATATATTTCTAATTAAGAATGTATATAATTCACACAAGAAATATATACAATATTTAATATATATAGGGTTCTTCTTACTTAAAAAAATTTGATTAACAGATAAAGTTAAATATCAGAAAAAAAATGTTTAATAAAACATTAATATAAAAATAAATTACATTTTATTATAGAAAGAGAGAGAGAGAGAGAGAGAGAGAGAGAGAGAGAGAGAGAGAGAGAGAGAGAGAGAGAAAGAGATCAGACTCAAATAGAATAGGATTAACTTTTTTTAATGTTTTAGTTTTCAAATTAAAATTATCCTGAGAAATGAAATCATTTCTCTCTAAAGACTGGTGGAATAAAAAAAAATTTCTCTCTAGAGTCTGACATGGGAAATCTTATTGTTTTTTTTTTTTAATTACCGTACGTGTTAATTTCGCGACTTCACGTGATGATGGCGTAAGAGGCGAATATATTACTTACTCGCGTAGGCATGCCAGCTCACGTATATAAAGCGAAAGAAGAATCGCTTACGGAACGTTCTAGGAATTCGTTGGATTCGCCCTTGTATCATCATCGTGGTATACCAAGAAATCGAGGGCTGATTACGATAAGGTGGCGCCGTGGCCGATCGCCGCGCCGTCGCGACGACGACGAAGACGGTGTGGCTCGCGTTCGGCTTGAGTCGCGCTTGTTATATTTCACCGCGAGACGAAGCTAATAAGAGTACCACGTCATTATTAAGTCTAGATAACGTCGATCCCGAATTTAATGGCAGTCATAATCTTTGTGTTTGACGTTTCTCGCAGCATCCGACCACGATAATAAACCCTTTGCAAAATAATATTTTTATCCAGGTTATTATTAATTTAAATTACTAGGCAGTAAATTAATAATACGTATAAATAATTTAATAAGTAAGTGTCATCGATTAATTTGAACTTCTGCTAATGCAATGTCAATAAAACATCATATTTCATGGTGATTGGCGCGAATATATTTTTAGCCGCTGATGTAATATCAAAAACCTCGCTGTCAATCGCAAAAGCCATCGATCATCGGCGCTCATATATGGTGGCTTCCGATCGCGTGGATTTAAAAGACTGATAAGAGTAAGGCAAGGTCGGAGATATATATGTATATATATATATATGTATATGTGTGTGTGTGTGCAAAAGCGGGTTAACAGCCGATGCTCGCCATATTAATTATCGCAGCAATGACGAGGGAACTTCCGTCATTCTCGTCCCGACGACCTCGGCTCTCGTCACGGCTTGTAATCACTGTAATTATTTACTCCGATTCAATCGTTATTATTGAGCTGTCACGAGACGTTTCGCAAAATTATCATATAATTAATTCAATATACAAAAGTAGAGAAGACGATTTCTCTAATTTCTCGTGTGAAAGTCACAAACTATCCTTTATTGGAAAATTTGAGGGCTTTAAACTTAACTTACAATGTGCTTTTTATTTTCTTCTTGCTTTCTGTCATTCCTTATCTCTTATCTTTTTGTCTTTTGTCCTTTTTCTTCATTTTCTATCGTTCCAGATAAAAAATTTAAATTATGTTTTAGAGGAAAATCATTTATCTATTTATATTAATTCGTATTTTTTTCGCGCTTGCGAATTGCTCTGAATGAGGTTCGTAATGTTTTGCGAGTATTTATTGAGGTCTTGAGAAAGTTTCCCTTGTCTACTGATCATCGTAATATCGGGGTGATGCAAGTACGTGATCGCGTATGCGAATGCGTTGCAAAAGATAGCCGCGAGCAGGATGAAACGCGTTCATTCGATGTCAATCAAGAAACATCCGTAGACATATAAGACCCAGCATTAGCTCTATATACATATATATACATATATATATATACCTGGGTTTGGCAGAATGGCGAGAGACAAAATATCGAGGCAACTGCATCTTGATCGTAAATTTACTTTGATAATACTAAAAAATTTCGTCATCAACTTTGATGAAATTAAGCTCATTCAACGTTTTTACACTAAATAAACGAATCTGGCAAAAAAAATGTCGTTCTGCCTTGTAGACCAAAATATTAATTGTTGAAGTTAACGACTATTTAGGTTAAGAAATCTGTCATCGATGGTACATGATACTAAAATAAATATTTTCTGCTTTAATTTCATTAAAATTGATGATGAAGAGAATTCTTGAGTATTACTTTTATATACTATTAATATTTTTTATTTTGTTCAATAATATAAATGTCAACTGATGTCAAGATGCGCGCGCAAAAAAGGATAGATTACCCCAATAATAGAAAAGCAGAACGAGGGCAATAATGCCATTTTCATGTTGAGACTCAAAACTTTTCAAACGACCCTCGTGCTCGATCTATCTTATATATACCTACGGAAACATCGCCATGCCGTTGCTTTCGTTCGACGGTGACGACGTTGCCAAGCTCTAACATTTCATCGTCCCAGGGCGTTTCACGTATACCGCTCCATCCAGTTTTTAATAACTTTCACCCGAACAGAGTGCCAGCCGGGTCTTATCTTTACGAAGACCCAGAAGTGCCATACGATGCGAAATGTAACGGGAACGTTGCGCCGAGTGTGTCCTCCCAGGTGAAATTGAAATCGCGCGACCGAATAATGCGCTCATATTTACGCGCGTTTACGCTCGCCGGTGCCGCGCCGGCGCGGTGCAGCGGCGCGAAGGAGCAGCGCTTTAAATTTCATCGCCGGCATGTTGTTTATCGGGGGCGTCGGTATCACCCGGAACCACGTGCGGGTCTTCCCTGGTGGGTCAACGTCGCGGCCGTTCGTCGCCTCGTCGGCATTTTTATGGTCGCGCTGGCATCCGGGTGGAGAGACACTCCTCTCTCTCTCTTTCTCTCTCTCTCGGAGGCGGAGCGTGTGTCGGATGTCGATGTGATTTTCTGCGAGGGAGACCCCTTGTGGGGCCCTGCGTACTGCGTATATTAATCCTTCGAGTACCTGTCTACCACATGTCGCGCGTCAATTCGCGGTGTTCCGCGGTGTTAAGTAACGATATGAGTATCGGGACGTTAGACGTGGATACACGGCGAACGAAGAGATCGTTCTCTCAATAGTCGGGAATTGTCGGTGAAATATTATCGAGGAGATATATTATCGGTCGGATAACAGGTGATCTCATAACGATATTGGCGTTAAGAAGGAAGGTAGCGTCTCTCGTGTGTACACACACACACACACACACACACACACACACACATATATATATGTATATATTTAATAGAGAGAGAGGGAGGGGGAGGGGAGAAGTGAGAGGCGTAACATCGGCTGTTGCTGCTATTGCTTGACGAATTGGCCGCGTTACGTCAGCAATGAGTTATTTTATGGCGGCATTTTATTGGTGCGTCGACAATTTTGCATAATTTCGTGCACACTGGTGCTACCTCGGAAAATGGCGCACTTGAAGCGGCCGCTCTTAAAATCCGTCCCGCTTTCCACTTTTGTTTTGCCGCTCGGCTCGGCACGACTACCACTTTGCGTAAAAGAGCGCGAGAGAGAATAGGAGGCGCCGTTATTGCTAACGTCGTTACCGCGTAATATTGCGTGGTTGCGGACACGCTTGGATTATATCGTACACGACTTGATCCTTTTTTTTTCCCTCCTTCCTTTTGGGGACCGATGGAACAACCGATGCGCAGCGCTTCGCGTCGCAGTTAATAATGATGAAGAGTCGAGGAACTTCGAAACGATCCGAGCCTTAACGGATACTCCTCAAGGGATATACTGAGAGAAAATTATACCTACTTGCTAGCATATTTTCCACATTAGTATTCTCATTGCTTTAGCTGCGCAATTGAATGTATCGACCATCAAACGTTTTCTTCTAGTTGTACATTCGACGTCTGATTCGATCTTTTCCCCAACGGTGGACGGCAAATATCCGACGAAAAGAAGCTTCCTAGCTTCCTAGACGCGCGATTTGCATACGTCATTCGAACCGAGGGAACCTCTAGAGAGCGGAGAGCTGACGTAGGAAATTCGTCACGGCGAATTGCTCGCGGCTGGACGTTATATCCGCCATTAAGATCACTACGAGTCCGGTTCTCTCTCAGACTGCCACGTTCGCTCGCTCTTATCGTTGGCTGTTATGACAAGTGGGCTATTAATTTCGCTCTCGACTTAGCTCGAGCCTCGCGGGATCCGCATGCTGCTCCCTTAGACGCACTTCACAAAGTGCCTCTTTTCTGCCTCCTGCCCCTCGTTCTCCTCGCCCACCACGCCATGTAAAAGAACTTCCGACCGTTCGCTCGAATTCTGAGTGACGACTATATTTAAATCCGTGTGTAGAAATTGCACTTTATGCGCGTGTGCCATTCGTATAACATTCACTTGCGAATAGTATCGCGTAAGTCTCAATTTAAATGTACGATAATAATATAATTATCTTTAATATTACTCCGATATTATTTGCTATCAATATTACAAACCGGTGGATTGCAGCAGAACTATAATGGTTGCGTTTAGCAAACAAAGTAGACTCAATGAGTCGTCGGTGATTAATAAATACAAAGAAAAATATCTATACTGCTAAGAATAATGATTACTCTGCAGTTTTACTTCTTTCTTTTAAAGTAATAATTATCTTTAAACAAAGAATATTTTTTTTATAACAGTCTTAAAATATGCTTTTGCAATTTACGATAGAATTTAAGATACCATGCGATAACAAGATTTATTCGAGAAAACACACATCGACTAATTTTGCGAATAAGCCAATTCGATCTGCTTTTCTCCGCTTCTTTCGCATAACTGAAACGCTTAAAAGCTCTCGGACGTGTTGCGCCGCGCTTCGATTAATCCCTGACACTCTTCCAGGGCGGCGAGATCTAATTTACATTTTAATCTATGAAATTCAAGAAACAAGTAAAACGCACTCATAGCCGAAGATCGATCGTTTGCGCAAACAACGTAATTTATAACGCGACATATCCGGCGTATGTTGTTTCCCAAGCAGTATAATAAAGCACCGAAAGTCGGCCTCGTTGCCGAGCACTTATCATTGCGAGCTCTGACCGACGGATTCTTTCGACATTGCACTTTCGCTCGCGAGCACTAAAGAAAAAAGAATGCAATAACTCGTAGACCCGCGAGTGACGGCCCGCAGACGATTGAACACGGCGGGAGAATTTCAGTTTCACACCTCGATTTCAAGTCCATTCCAGCTTGACACGTTCATTACGATACTCTTAACGAACAACCGATATTATCATCGATTTATCTCTAAAGCTCGTGCTTATTCTCATAACAGTGCGCTTTTATCGAATAAAGACAGACGCGATTGAAGAAAAAAAAAACTTAGGACATTATCGCATACAATATATGCACTGTTAAATTTGTAATGTCAAATTGACCTAGTTTAAGTTATTTTTAATCATTTTCATACATATTAAAAAATATCGATGTCGATTTAACTCCCCTGGTATGGATTTTACATCCGTGAGGTGTCTATATAATTCTCACTATGTTGATGTTAAATTAACATCAACTTGATGTGGATTAAAACCGCTGATATTTATATCAACACCATCGCGGTGGATTTAACATGGGTGTGTAAAATGACGTTAAATCCACACTATGTTGGTGTTAATTTAACACTATTTTTCACAGTGTAGGTCGCCACAAGTCCTGCTCAATACATTATTAATGTTAATTAAAACAATAAAGTTAAACAGTTTAATTAACTTAAGAAAATGTATTGATTTTGCTTCAAACTTCATTTATTAGGTATTTATTAAGAGCACGTTGATACGAATGTTGTCTACTTTGAAACTAACCACAGAAATGGATTGATATACATTAACATATATGGAAGTAAAAAAATAACAAAGCGTCATTTAATTAGATTAGATTAGATTATCATTAGTCCTTTGATATACTTAACAGCATATAACTCGTGCATGTAAATGCGTGCATGCGTGAGCATTTGCAGGAATATTTATTTATCGAAATAACTCACAGTTCGCGACTTGCACCCCGTAATTTATTCGCGCCTTCGAATATAATCGTCGTACGTAAAATATACTCATTATCCGCGCTTTGTCATAATTATGGCGGAAACCATCTGTCGCGGTTGCGATAAGGAGCCCGCAAGTAAATGCTGATTTACGCGGATTCGCGGATTGTGCGTCGCCGCTCACTGTCGTAGGAGAAAAATCGTTAAACGAGCGAGATCGCCGAGCGAGACTCGGGAATCGCCGCGTTTAAGCGTACTTACGTCGGTTTTTCGCCGATACGATATTCTCGTTTGTCATCCGATCGTTTTCTTGCTTGCACCTGCTCGCGCCGATGCGCTTGGATTCGCGCTCTCGAGCTATTGATCCAAGGTCAATACTGCTGCATACTAGCATCGGGAAGAGGTCATCGAGCTCGACTCTGATTAATGGTGTTCAAGATTAAGCCTGTGGGCCCTTCCAGCATCGATACCATCCCCTAATCGAGTTCCAAATCGTTGCAAGAATCACGTTTACACCGGCTCTTTTTGCATCTCAAACGCAACCAGTTTTTTTTGTATATCTTAGACACTGTTTATTTTATTTTTAAATCCTTCGTAACACAAAAATAAAATTTATTATTGAACCAGAGATATTAGTTTCCACGATGAAAAATTTAACAGTTTAAGAGCTTCAAAATTAGTTAATCCTACGTAACTTGCGTTTTTTAACATAATTTCTAAGGTTCTTTGATCCTAACATTATATTTTAATTTTCATTATTTCTTTTTGTATGATAATTTACTATTAAATAAAGATTAATAATATTCTGTACATTCTTTAGATAAAAATTAAATAACGAATATCCCACGCGAGTTAAAAAAGATTAACAAAGGTATTTTTACATCTTATATCTTGTAAAAATTAAACACAATGCACTGCATAGTTTTGAAGATCGCGATCTTCAATCAAGAACTTTTATCTTCCTGTTAATTCGGACATTTATACAAAATTATATATTTTTCACCGATTCTGTAACATTCGACGAAAATAGCCTGGGCTGAAAAGTGCGTATAAGCAGTGAGATTAACATTAGTGCGAATGCGGTATCGTCTGGTCGAGGACGAAGGAGTAGCTTAAGAGAGGTCGTCACTCGATCCTGATTAATGGCCCTTGGTATCTCGCGGGGTTATAAACAGTATTAATCAGGATCGAGTTTATACGGTGCGCGGACACGTCACGAATTGCATTAATCAGGATCCCGGCTTGGCACGAAATGCTTGTGCCCACGTTACATTACTTCGCATTGATTTACTTCGCGTTTTCCAAATATCTTGCGACCCGCGTTCCTCTTTTTTTCACAGACATTCTTAATCCAAGATATACGTCTCTCATCTTAATTCTTTTTGAATAACCAAAATGATATCAGAGGCTTTTCTCTTACGAGAGATAAGATAGATTGATAAAATTTCTCTCTCGAGCAATTGCTTGAAACGCAACTTTGTAAGAGCAATTTATACTTGTAATAATAAATAAAATCGCGATGATAATAACAGATGTAATGATAAATTATGTCTAAAAGTTGATTAAAAAGTTTCTGTATATGTCGTGTCTATAAGTGATTTATAATCGTTCATTAAGAGCGATATTGTAGATCGTAGATCGGAAATCATACAGCCATTCCTGGCGTGGGACGTGATCTTGATCTTTCCATATACGTATTGATATTTTCGTACGCTCGCAATACGTCGTGATATATATCACACACGTCATTATGGCGATCGGAACTGGCAGGGATATATTTACGTCTATTCCAACGTCAATTTTGTAGCTGTCCGACCGAAAGGACGAGCCTCTCGGAGCTATCGGCCTTGTCGTCGTTTTACATGTCCGTGGCGAATGGATTTAACAACGGGCGTGCCGGAGAATCCAACATTGTAGTTTACGGCTTACAGTCAAGATCAGTTTAGTGGCTGTCAAATGAACGAAAATTCGCTCGTGTTTGTTCGGCCGCGGGACCGATCGATAATCGCTTCACGCTGGAGATAAACGTGACCGATTCTAATTGTAAAGTCACTCTATGAATTGATATGTCAAGTAGGATTGAAATTAGATTCGCTATTTAACTCTCTGTGGTTCAATAACAGTAATAGTACCTCGATAGTAATTTGATAAAAATTTATCACTTGTAATAATTTAAAAATTATTGATATATTAATAAATCTTTTAATAAGCCTATTATTGATAAGTCTTTTACAAATCTTTTATAAGATCTCAGCAAATTGATAGAAAATTATCGCCAAGTTGGCACCAAACTCGTTCAAAATTGGTGACAAATCCGGGGTGTCAGTTTGTGTCAGCAATAAGCTTATATGTACGTTTTGTTAACAAAGCCAGCACATAATAATCCGTAAAATTAGCAACAAGAATCGAGTAAAGCTTTGGTCACTTTGGTTTTGATCAATTTGTTGTCAGATTGTCAACAAACTTTGCACACAATTTAGCAAATTTTGCCAAAAATTTATTCTCATGTTATATCAGCAGATTTTATTGTATAATATATTTGACTAATTTTTTTGACAATATTGAATCTAACAGAATTGCATCAAATTTCGTATTTTTTGTCAGGAAAATTTATAGGAAGCGTAAAATTTGTTTTTGACAAACCTAGCTGACAGGGACTTTAATGATTTTAAGATTGGGACTTCAATTTTTTTAATTCGTCGGAAAAATTCGTCTTTTAATTTGTCTGCAAAATTATTACTTTTAGCTTTAAACGTGATTATCGATATTTTTCTTGTATGTATATTTCAGAATCCATTTATCGGTAGTATGTCTTCGTGGAACTGACTGCCGAGAGCCATATCCTCTCGGTAAGTAAAACGATCGATTCTCCATCCTTCTGCGAGAAGAGCCGTTTAAGTAGAAGTAGCGAGAACTGTTCGATTGGAACAGATTCAACGTTTCCGGCACCGATATGAATGCAAGTCGCGTCACTCGTCTCGGCCGATCGCCTCGTCTCCGACGAACGAAAAATTACGCAGCGGGATACCTCTCTTGATAATCCCTCGGCGGATAAGGCGTTTCGCGATCTCGCGAGTCCGTTCGAGCGCGATCGCCGTGATCGGCACACTTTCGAAGGCGAGTTTTTCACTTCCGCCATTACACGGACACGCCGCTCCGTCGCCCTCGAAAACAATGGCCCAACGGCGTACTCGATATTGTCCGTGTGTGCCTTCGCCTCCGCCCCCGTTCCCTTTCTACCGTTCCCTCTGAATCGAACGGATGAACGACCGATCGGCTTTCACTGATACTTCGATTCCCCTGCGTTTTATTCGCCGTATTATTAGAGATAGAGCGCTTTTTCCGCTTACGGCCGCGGCAGCGAGCTTCGCTTCACTTTACTCAGCCTGCAGTTTAGCTCGTTTAAGGTACTATCTCATTACCATATCACTTATCTTGTCTCGTAATTCACCCCACGACCATTTCTTTATTATTATGTCTTGGCGCAACGTCATTTTCTCTTTCTCGACGGCCAACTCTTCCTAGATACCACTATTATAACCGCTGCGTCGCGTCGCGGGCATTTCATAACTCTTAACTCCTCGAGTCCTATACAAGAAGAAGTGCTCCTGGGGGGTATATTCTCGCGACGATTCAAATTTCTGCGTCTCTCAAAGAAGACTTTACTATGACGTTATTATGACGTTGCTATAGCATTCCTGAGAATACAGGATAGTAACTCTCGTGAACGTTTTCTCGCGTGGATCGCAAAGCACGCCATGAATTTTTGCATGGATTTATCGAAACTTCACGACTTTTCAAGAGACACTTACTACTTACTGTCGCGAGTTAAAATTTGTCTCTCTAATACCCGTTTCTATCAATGGTAGTTTAATCTTGGTTTAATTAACTCTTTATCTTTTTTTTAACATAGTTCTAAGAATTAGAAATAATAGTATACATATTATATGATCGAGATTAAATTTAATCTTACATTTAAATTTAATCTCGGTGAAAACGGATATTGCTGTGATGCATTTTTCAAACTGGGAAAAAGAGTACAAAAATTGTAAACATTTTCCGAAATCTAAAAGAATTTTTACTGAAAACGTAGCCTTTCGTCTTGAGAAATCCCTAAAGTAAGAGCAAGATCTCGCGAACACAAACATGAGATATGATTTACGGTGATCGGATTTATGCGGCTCTTTCATCCTTTTGCACGCAAAAAAATTTACGTCCGTTGATGTATCCTCAGGCACAAGAAGTAGTCGAACCGAAGATTTTTACATACAGGAACAAAAAAACGAGGCATAAACGAGGTCTAAGATTGTGCACGCCGGAACTTTTTTCAGTGGCGTTGAGGGTGGCAGTTTAATTTTGCGCGACGGCTATAAAAAGCTGGTCAAACCAAAGTCGCTTCTCCGAAACCGTACCTGGGTATGCACCGTGAATAATATGTACATATTGTATATATATATATATAATATATATACGCTCGGTAACGCCATTGAGGCAGCAGCGGCGCTTATCTAACCATTGTAGCGTTGCGTCGTCGGCGGCGGCGATGGTTAATCAACGGCTCAAACAAGCAAGTGGCACTTTCATTTCGTCCCGCAGGCTGTAAACTCACACAAAAAGGGTTGGCGCGATGCGTCGACCGGGATAACCCCGATGATTCCTAGTGGCGCGATAATTGCCACGTCGCTGCCAAGAGAGAACTGGTTTTAATAGCTCAGTGACCTTCGTTTGCGGTTTCAAATCGTTTGTTCGTGCCTGACGAAAGTAAAAGAAGAGCAGAACTCGATATCGTAACGATATCTGACATATCTGTCCATGATCGATGATCCCGTTGTTATTTAACCTTTTTGTGACTATATATACCGTTGCTCTTCAGATATTTTGATACTAGAGTGACGTACACATATTCGAGAGAATCAAATAATATTATAAGTAAATAATGGAAAATAAAAATTTCAATATTTAATAATACAATATTTATAACGAATGGTATGATATGTCGAGCCATCAATAAAATATCTTATAATTGCATGCTAACACATCACGCTATTCATTCAGAAAATGCTATTAAATATTGGAATTTTTATTTTTATTATTTACTCATGACATTTATATCTACCTTCTTCACCCATGCAAGATTTTAATCATTTTTCTTCACTTCTATACATACTACTCCAATTATATATTTTGTATATTTCTTTAGCTACTAAATTGTTTATTCTGGATCATAATGAACACTATAAAGTCGACTCAATAGTTAGACCTTGCACAAAACATTGCACATTGCACGGAAGATTCAATTCTTGATTACCGTCATTCAACAGACGATGGTGATTCATTTATGATGTAACGTTACACATAACTGTAAACTCAATGAGATATGACATAGCGAGGAAAGACAGAGGAGTGTACTGGGCGATGATCTTTCATGGTGTACCGGAAATAATTGAGGTAGATCAGCAGCAGATTCCGCGAGGGTGGCGATCACCGGCGAAAAACCGGCAAGAAGGCGTTCGTTACGGTAGGTGATCGTTCTTCGAGCAGCTCGCCGGGGTGACAACAATAGAACATTGCGCGCTAGTATCGCGGACGTGCAGACGTAATTACGTCTGCGATATTGCGATACCACGGCACGGGTGCGTGGGTGAAAACGTGTCATTAGCCGCTGGTACCGGAGCGTTAATTACGCTCCGTTAATTACGCCCGACCATCACTTTGCTAGTGGTAATTTCAACTGTCCTTTATAAATTCATAAATTCTTATTATCACTTTATTCTTTATAAGAGAATTTATTTTATGCTTCAATGTTTTTATAAAGCAATAATTTTTTTATTTTTATACAAGTACTAAAATATAATTAGTGTAATTAATTTAATATGCGATAAATATCAAATCTAAAGTAAAGAATTTATTCTGTGCTTTAACGATTTATAAAGCAATAATTTTTTTATTTTTGCGTAAGTACTAATAAAGTGTGACACGTGATAAATTTAATACATAATAAATATAAATTTCAAAGTAAAGAACTACTGATAAGAAAGTAATGAATTATAAATTCCAATAAAGGATAAATACAACAAAGAGGTGAATTTTAAATCGTTTCCGGATACGATTTATACATAAAAGATGAGACAAGAGCGATATTTCTTTCTCAAGGGGATTCAGTTTCTACTTGAAATACATAAAGTATATCGAGTTTTAAAATAATCCATTGGTGAAGCCATTTATATATTCAAGACCCAGAAATTTAATTTTTTTTCGGAGAATTTCAACTATTCATATTCCATATAATTGATCCTTTGCGAATGAAGTCAAATTTTGCAAATTTCGGAAGTTTTACTGCGAAAAGAAATTTCTTTTTATTGAGCATATCTAAATAGCATTATCTTAATAATGAAACTCGCATCGCGCACAGATATGGCGAGGTATGAAGATTTCCTTCGCGTACCAGACGTTTTATTACAAGGATAATGCGCAAGAACATGAAGATTCTCGAGGCTCGCAGCACGACGAGATCGAAGGTTAAACAAACTGCCTGTCCACCGCGGGACGCAGTTTTTAGACAACTTTGCATTCCTCTTGGAAGTAATCCGATCGGTGCATACCATCACGCGCCGTCGCGCCGCGCGCGTTGCAAGCGTTATTATTGTTATTAGACCGCTAACCGCGGCTTAACGTATCGTATTTGGCACGGGAAACGGAAGAGGGAAGAAAAAGAGGAGGAAACGGTATGGTATGGAGGTGAGATGTTGTTTGATTGCATGCGATCGTTCGATCTGCATGCAAAGAAAAACGGGGGCGGTCGGTCGGTCGGGCAATTTGCGATGAATGTAGGCCACGCGCGCGCGCGCGCGCGCGCGCACTGTACCGAGATTAGGATAATAAATATGGCCGAGAGGTGAAATCATCCACCGCGCGTCTCTACGACTGACCTTACTGTAGGCCGTTTCCACACCGCGAAGAAACTGAAGAAGAAGAGGAAGGCAGACTAGCGGCGGCATCTGGCATGACTCCTCTCATCGCGGCACCCTCGCCGAGCGTTTTACGACATAACCTACATTTTACTTGCTCGTCTTTCGGCGAGAAAGTCGACAAGCGAGCGTCTTTCCATGCTATAGATAGATGTAAGTACACTTGGTATATGTTTCTATGTATAATTTGGTTTTATTTAATACTAATAAAAAAAACGTGAAATAAAAATTTAAAACATCTACGAGTTGTGTGTTGAAACTAATTATACGTAATGTATATAATTAGTTTTAAAATCTTTTGTTTTTTATCGACACACACACAACTCGTAGATTTTTTAAATCTTTATTTCACGTTTTTTTTTATTAGTATTATAGGGTAAAAGCACTAAATGTGGATCAGATATTGATTCTGGATCACTTTTTATATTTAAATAATTATAGCATTTTCCATTAAATGGTATATATCACAAGATTCTTTAGTATTTGTTTTATTTCTTTCAAGTGTCAATTGAATTTAATTTATTAGGAACAACACATTTTATTGAAGTCGTTAATTAATTAAATGCCCCGATAGCAAAATACTAGCAGTACGTCAGCAGTACGCCAGCAAACTTTAGCATGACGTTATTGCAGATATCAAGCTGTTGCTTTCTCATTTAGCTTAGTTTCTAACAGCATAATTTATCAATATAGAACGACGGTAGAAATGTAATAAAAATCGAGCATTCTTTGCTACAAATACTGTGACGGCAAATATGTAGCAAATATTGGGCAAAATTTGTCATATTAAATATTAATAGAAAGATAGCTAACAATTCCTTCAATGTGAAGAATTGTTTATTAATATATATTACTTAAAATGCAAAAAATTGTGCTTTTCGTTGTGTTTAAATATTTATTCCCCTTAGACATCGCAAGATAGTGATATAAAAAAACCGATAGTTTATATAATAAATGTTAACTCGAAAACTATTAATTTTTTGATAGTCGTACTATAATATTATAATATATTTATGAACAGAATATTGAGATGAATCAATGATAGGAGCGGAGCTGATTTTCTCGTGCTATCGGTTATGCCTTACTACGAATTACGTAATTTCGAATGGTGAAAACATGCAATGTGAGTGACGAGTGCTAAATGTATTTTGCACTCGTATACGTTTTTTCACCTCAAATTTACGCAGCACGTATTTATCACTCAAAAATACTCGCAATGTATACGTTTTTACCACTCAGATATACTCGTGTCCTGCATGAGTGCAATCCGTTTTAACCACTCATTTTTACGTAAAAGTTCCTATTTGCAACCTAAAAACGGAGTCATACTCATTGAATAAAAATGCACGTTTTCACCACTCAAATTAACTGTTTGCGCGGGCTAAAAACGGACTAAAAACAGTCAAAAATTTTTATAAGGGTGCTCAAGTATGTATTGGATAATGAAAATAAAAATAGTTTTTTATGGCTCCAAGAATAATATTAAATAGCAAAATGCTTATGGCGCACATTTGAAGACAACTTAAAAAAAATGAAAATTGCTTTAGATTTTTAACCCTAGATTTTTAATATGTGATTGTTATTTTTGATTACCTTCCTTATCACACCAGAATTTGTGAAATCCTGTAACTTTGTCACGCTATATCTCTGGATTGAATATGTATTTTTTAGCTCAAAACGTGTGAAATTTATATCTCGAAGTCAGACAAAAACAGATAAATATGAATCAAATAAATAATATTTTATCTTTAATTAATTACAATCTTCAAAGTAATTTTGTTGGAGAAATTTGCAAAAAATGATTACTTTGGATAAAAAATTTTCAAATTTTTAAATTTAATGTTCAAGCAAAAATCCGAATTTTTTTATTGATTCTTTGGACTAACAAAAAAAAACAGTACGATATAACTCGCTTAAAAAAGTATAATTATTTGAACTATGTCGAAAATCGACATTTTTGAAAAATCTATACATATTCTGTCTTTAGTCCTGTTGCTCGTGTCTGAGCGTGGTGACTTCTCTCATATGCCTGTGTTGCGCATGTTGGTCGTACACAGTTCATATGAGATCTACAGTTTAATGTTGATTCCGAATAACGAAGATTTTGTTTAGAGAAGTGTTCTTGGTAAAAAACTTCTCAGTGGGTTGTCGCTTCCTTCCGAGAGGAGAACGAGTGTATGAAAATATTTTATCGGAAATCGAACCCAGGCATCGAATCTCTAAGCATACCAGACCAGTGCGCTGTCTATTCTGCTATACTCGCTCTCAATATATATTCTAAATTTATATTAATAAATAAAATAAATAAATAAAATTTTATTATTTAAACAATATAAAATGGTAGATAAAAGAGTGTACATGTATAAATATTATTATAGTATGTATAATTAAGTTAAAATAACATTAAAATTGAGTTAAATAATATCCGTTGCTAATCTTTATATTGTATCTATATTTAAAGTAAAATAACATGTTAAGATTGAGTAACTGAATAATATATCCTTTATTTGTATGAGAAAAAGTATGTTTGTATGGAGTTTTTTAAAAATAACTTATTAAAAATTATTCATAGATATTGTTTGTTAGATTAAGAAAATTTTGATCTTTTTTTGTAAAAATTGATGATTGTTTATTAGACGTATGATTTAGGAACCCAATGGTATAATTTAACAAACTTTCTGAAACATGATATTTTTAATAATAATTCAATTGTTCATTTTCGTAAAAATATTTTTTTGATTTATTGCCAATTATGAACCAAAGTTTGGTGTGTGTGTGTGTGTGTGTGTATACAATTATATTTAAACGTTATAAGACGTACGACTTCCCTCTATATGTTATTTTTTCGAATTGTTTCAAATTTTCGAAAAAAGATGTAATTTCTCATTTACTTGTTTAAAACTAAAAAAATTTTCTTCATACTGTTAAATTCTTCTCATTAAAATTAACATTTTTTATTTGAAAGTATAGGAAAATTTCTTTTAAAAGGGCTAAAAAATTTGATAATTTTAATAAAATTAATAATTTTATTAAAAGCTACAAACGTAAAAAAAATTTCATTAAACTATCTCCAATATATTGGATATTTTCTAACCATCTTCGAGACTTCCCCGCCTCTGTCGCCTGTACCGCATTCAGATAATTCAATTCCCCTTTCTTTTCTGCACGCTATTGCTCACCTAAAACATAATTCATAATTAGATTGTGTAAGCACCATAAAAATACATGTGATTAACTCCAAACTTTAAATAGTTTCCTATGATGTAAACGTAAATATGATTAAGGATAAGTAGATAAAATCTCCATAGCTAGACACATAACAACCTAAGCATTTTAATTAGGTTTTCGGTCGTTTGGCGGCTACCATGTTATACTGTATATTATCTTAGAAAGTAATAATTACAAAAAGTTATATATTATATTTAAAATTTATATTTATATCTAGGCTTTTTTCTTTCTTAAGAGTTTTAAAACGTTTATTTTGCGTGTATTGATGGTAAAAATTCATTATTAAGTTTAACAGCACCGATTTCCGGCAAATGAAATTAAGAATATGAATGTATCGATAGCACTTGTATTCATTGTGACTTAGTTATAAAGATATATCGCGAACTATTATTTCGGATGCCAAGGCAGAAGTCTAAGGGATCGGATAGTCTGATACTGGTCAGGGAAACCGTTACCTGTGGAATTATGTGCCTCTTCACCTTGCGAATTGGAATTACCCGAATGTTATTACGGGTTGGAATTTAGTGGAAATTTATTAGTCCAATTCAATCACAATTTAATCACAATTTCGCTCAATCTTTCCATCCTTCAAATTCTATTTATTTTGATATATAATCAACATTTATTCTCATGTTCATATTTCATGTATTTTATACTTTAAACTAGTACTTGTAGCATTATCCACACATCTGGAGCTGCATACTGTTAGGATTACAGTGTAAGCCATTTGTCGTTGTAGCATGTAAGATAATACCTTTGAAAGATAGGACATTACTTCCAGTTTAACAGTTTGAAGTTTATTGTGATATTTGTTACTCACTGAGTAACGTTGACTATCTTTTTGCAAGAGCCGTAAAATAAAATTATAAATATAATATTAGTCAATGATATTATAACAATTTGACAAAATTTTATTTTAATTTAGTCACAGTTCTTTTACATTGTTTGAATAGAACGAAGAACTGTCGTAGATATAGATTTTAGAATGATATAGTTTTCCATAATTTGCACTATTCCGGGGAGCATTTATAATTATTCCTTATTTTCATTCTTTGTAAATTTTTAAAGATACGTCTTAAAATCTTTTAAAATTGTAAATACTGATAGGCTTCAAACTTATTATTAGAAATATGTTTCACTATAAATAAATTATATAAAATGCATTATTAATAGAATTGCTTTCATAACTGATGCGAATATATATAATAAACATATAATAAATTTTATATAATATAATACATATATAATAAATTTTATTTACCGTTTTATATGTTTTAATTTGAATTAAGTAGAATAATAACAATTATCCACAATTAGATCCCATGTACTAATTGCGGATCAATTTACTAAATGCTTTATTCTTTTTAATAGTAATAAAGTGAAATAAAATCATCTATAATGTAAACTTTATGATCAATCATATTAAATATTTTATTAATTGTTCGATATTGTTTTACAGGATAAAAATATGAACTTTTTTTAAAGAATGATCCATAACTAGTGATTTTATCCTATTCTTTTTTATAAGTCTATTTACAGAGTTCCTTAAAGTGAATTGTCGAAATAACTTACTTAATTTTTTTATAAACTTTTATATTTAGAATATTAATATGAATGTTAATATATAATCACGACAGTGAAAATTGATTTTTAAAATTAATCTTCCATGGAAAAACGGCTACAGTTGCCACGATCAAAAGTCGCTCATCAATATACATTTTTT
This sequence comes from Acromyrmex echinatior, assembly GCF_024713525.1. Lineage (NCBI taxonomy): Eukaryota > Metazoa > Arthropoda > Insecta > Hymenoptera > Formicidae > Acromyrmex > Acromyrmex echinatior. The sequence continues at coordinate 2,945,279 of NC_141860.1, read as the reverse complement.
TATTATAAGCACTATTAATAGTACAATTATCAACCGTTGGCACATCTTAACGATTAAGGTAACTCCGGTATATCCTAATAAAAACTTCATTTATTAAGTATTATTTACTATTTTTAAGATAGACGAACTCATCAATATCAGTAAAAACTCTGTATTGTCTACTACTATGAAAAAAATATTAGAAAGTCGAAATACTTATTTTTCGTATTAAAAAAAAAACTTTTTAAGACCCTTGCATTTTTGCCGTATATCCCGTATATATTGGAGTGGGATATATCAAACAGATGGGATATACAAGATAACAAATTAAACAAAAAATACAAGAGCAAAGCACTTATATTTTGCTATATAACATGCTTTATTATTCCTCTACATTTATGTATCACAAAATAACTATTAAGTTTTTTACGCGCCCTATAACAGTAATAATTTTATGTAGATTATAATTTATGATGGTGTTACTTATTACAGCGATAAATCGATTTAACTCACAATAATTTTATTAATATTAATAGTAAAAACTGAAATTATAACACAATACTGGTATAACATAAAAACATGTAACAGAGTAGTTTGCGAAAAAATTACTCCCACTCTTTCTATTTTTTCTAGTTTTTGCAGTGTAAATCTCAGCGCGGCGATTTGCCGGAATTACCCTATAACTGTATGCCTATCTTACGGTTATCATAATCAAATGTAATGAGCGAAAATTATTCGATTGTGATAACCGTAACATTTTTTCTGTGTTTGCAATTATATTCTTAATCTCTCCATCTGTAATTTAGAACTTTTCTGTCTAGCTCAAGTTTTTTCTACAGAATTATTCTACAGAAAGGACAAAATAATTTATTGAACTATTAAAATAATTATGTATGACGCTCGAACTGGTTGGTGGAATGTTAAAACTTTTTGCAGTATATCTTATCATTCTTGAGTTTCCTACGTAATTACTTTGACGGCCTGACAAAATTATTTTCAGGAATATATCCAGCTAAATTTTTAGATACTTCAGCGAAATCATTTTTTCCTGATAGATTAAAAAAAAATGTGGGAAAAGATTCAGGTCTTTTCAACATTTCTATTACATTATCAAATAATTGTTTTAAGTTAAAACCTTTATTTAATAAAAATCTAAATGTGAGCAAAAAAATGAGTGAAATTTTACTCATTCAAAAAAGATCTAGAAGGGTTAATATATATATTTGGCGAATTATCGTTCGCTAGTATTTTATTGTGATTGTATTGCATAATCGTTGGAATCATCTACATTCTACGTAATGCATTCATCTTCGCCTTTCATTTCTTCGTCTTCGCGAGATAAAGAGGCGAGAAAGAAGAGCATGCTTATTCCGATGAGGAAAAATGCAAAGGGATAAATCACTCGCTTGCCGCGTTAATCTGAAAGAAATTCTAAGGAGTGACGGGGCAGAGAATAAGAGAGCGAAAGGACGAAGGGCAGGCAGTGAACGCGTGACGGCGCCCTGTGCCGTTTGCCTTCGCGAACATGTCATTGTTTATTACTGCGAGTCGCGCGAGATAGTATCATTTGAATGGTTCGAAACATGAGATTGATGCGATCCCAGCGGGCAACAGCGCCGGAACATTATCGACGTGTTGTTTTCTCCTTTTCTCTCTCTATCCTTCTTTCTCGCTCGATCTTCGACGCTCGTCGCCCGCAGCGTTAATTGTTTTCCTAATTCGGACACGCTGGGATGGGATTATGTACACCTTCAATTACAGTGATACATCGGCAACACGCGACACGCCACCTCCGCAAACTTGCCATTCAGACTTTATTATCGTCTCCGTATCCTTCGTTATTCTTATTGCTTTATTTTTGCGCGACGCGCCATTAAATTTATTTCCATGTAAATTTATAAGGCCATTCTTGTCAAGAATCTTATCCCGGAGAAGTTTCCTACCTCCTGCAGAGATGGAGACATTATACGGAATTATTGAAATTACACGGATCTAATTTTTTTCCCAAATTATCAATTTTGCACATCGAACAAAAATAACTTTGAATGGTTAATTATAAAGGCATACACTTAAGAAAAGGAAAGATACACTGATAATCTCAATTTAAGCTCTTGAAAAATTGATAATGGTTATAAAACGTGCGCTTATTGATTTCATCTTAATTGCGAATCGATTAAAAATTTTTTTGCGATATTTAATTAAAAGCGCCAATTGTGAGGCTACCTCGATCGTTGCCTTTAATTGCTTTTAATGCTACTTTTTTTGTGTGTGCATTCATGTGCGAATGTCACGATTAAATGAGAAAGATTTGGATTTAAAAATAAATTTTATTATCGATGGTCAACTAATAAGAATTCATTCAATTCGGAGCGCGAGCTGAAGAAATGTACGATGTAATTGACCCGTAAAGACCGCCTTTGACTAAACGCGAAGGATAGAAAGTCCGCAGAAGGTCTTTATTGTTTCCTATGAATGTTTGCGTGATCGGTCAATCGATGTAATGATTCAGTACTTTTTCCCACGTCGCTTTATCGACCTTTGAACGTAATCAAAATACTCAAACACGAATTAGAGCAACGTAATATTAGTACGAGTATTTGTCAATCTTGTTAACAGAATTGTCGATTAAGGGCCTCTTTCACTAATCCCGATTAACGTTAGTCGATGGTTAACTTAATCACCACGATTGCCAATGTGAGAACTAAACACAGAAGAGGAAGAGAGAGAAGACGTTTCGATACATTAAATTGTTGTTGACACTTCTGCGAGTTAATTGTCGATTAATTTAACCAGAAGTTGATGAAAGAGGTCTAAATGTAAGTTCACTTCAATTTATGTCCTACGACAAAATTGGAATGAAAATTGCAATAAAACTCTTATTATTCTGTAAAGGCAAAAGTACGATTAATCTTTAAGTAGATAAATGGTTTAAAAATAATAAGATACACAAGTTAATAAAGGTATGCAAATTGCAGAGCATCCCAAAAGTAATTTTAACTTTGTATTTATATATATTTTTCATTAGTATATTATATATATATACATATATATATATATATATATATATAATATGTCATAGTGTTACATTAATTATACACTTATAAGACAGAGAAATGTAAAAACAATGAACTTTAAGACTTCTATGCTATTTTTTATTTTCTTTTTTTAGAACAAGATTTTAAAGAAAACTGGGATGCTGCGACCTACCCTACTTAACCTTCAACTACATGTCTCATTTTAGTTTTAATTTACGTGTCTGGGTCTAAATTATCTATGGCGTTTTTGATGGGCTCTATAATTATCACAAATTCAATGGAAAATAGTTCTTTTTTTAATGAAATGCCAGAATGTATAGAATTGAGATATCAAAACATAAAAAAGTTTTGATAATAATTGAAAAAGTTATGCCAAAAAATGTTAAAGAACAAAAGAGCGCAATAACCAGTTTTTCTTTAAAAAATCATATCTTTATGATAAAAAAGATATAGATAAAAATCAATAGTGTTTTCAAAAGAGAAAAATGTGAACTTTAAGAAAAAAATACGTTATATTGATTCAACCTGAAAAATATAATTATTTGCACGACTGAAGTGGGGGCACTTTTATACGTGCTCGGAAAAATGATATCGGAGGTATGTCAAGTATATTCTTGTTTAAAAAAAACTATAATGAAAATATTTTATATTAAATATATAATGATTTCGACATTATTTATTCATGATTTTATAATTTCGAGTTTCACCAAGATTCACTCTCTCGAAAAAAATGCTTTTTTTGACAATGCCGTCGAAAATTTTCTAGATATGGAAACTTAAAATTGCATAATATTCAGGTCACTGTAACTCGATACGAAATCATTGCAGACAAAAAATAAAAAAGTGCTCAAAAGCATGCTAAAGTATAAGTTTTAAAATGCTTTTTTATTTTTTTGTCTGCGATGATTTTGTACCGAATTACGATGATTCGAATATTAGATAATTTTAAGTTCTATGTCCCGAAACTTTTCGACGGCAATGTATATGTTTTAATTATCAGAAAACAACATACATATTTGAATACAGCACTAAAAAAACGGCACTTACTAAAAATGTATTTTCACTTTCGGCAAAAATCTGTCAAATTTATATTTAACGGGTCCAAGTCATCCAAGCTAAACTTTTATTGCATCACAATTAGCGTCAAGATAACAACGAAACAATTATATCACGGCAATTGAGAGAGAAAGATTCCAAGATTCCATTTTTTTACCCTCTTACTTCAACTCTGCAATATTAACCGTACAAAAATAGCGGCAGACTAAAATTTTTACCCGGGTTCAAATGCCCACTCATATAGAGGATTAAAAATTAAGACTCTCCTGTTAAATCCTCAAATGACAGGAGTTGTTGTAAAAGAATCAAGTAATTAGAATATTTAGCGATATTCAAAATGTACAGTGTAAACATACAATACATTTCACATATATACGAAATTAGAATACAGGAACTGATAGCTTCTCTCGTCCGGTTTCACTTAAGCATCAGTTTCGACATCGCGCGCAAAAGCGAGTGCGTCTCGCAGGTGCTGCGACGTAACGCAGAAAGGAAAGATCGGAAAGAGGAAACGTGGTGAAAGTGGTGTGATGCACTTCGGCTATACCAAAAGATTAGTCTAAGGTGATCGATTACTAATCGAAGAACCGGAGGCTCCGTATTACCTCACGGACACGCCCTTGCTCGATGCAACAGCAATCATTAACGCGCAATTTCCCTAACAGCAGATCGTTACAAAAATTATTATCATTATGTATCTGAGACTGAATCTGCACTTGCTTTTTCAACTCGTATATCGATTGTATTGTTAAGAGGGATTGTTTTTTTTAATTATTTAAGTGGATAATGATACTTATAATTTTTTAAAAATAAATCCTTTTTAGCAACTAAACGTACATACAAACAGCATGTATGTGTAAGATTGTAGAGTTCATAATAGAGGATACAAGTAGAGTATAATATAGTATTGGTATTATTTAAAAAATATAGATAATGTGAAATTTAAAAAATAATAATGAATATTTTTTGAAAAAATGATGCTGCACTTAAAAATCGAAAGTGATAAATATCCGATGGATGTAATACAAAATAATTTGGAATTATTAAATTATTTTTATTTATTCATTTATTCTTAAAAGAAAAAGAAAGATTTTTAAAAAACAAAAACACAATTTACGTAAGATATAATAAAATAATTAACTTTTCTTTAAATATAAATGAAATAATTTTTTGCGACAAGTGAAATTTACATCAATACATGTTGATAAATATATATGAAAACATTTTTTTATCACAATATATAAAAAATACTTTTTTGTAACTAATAATATTGCTTATATTTACAATACAATATTTAAACAATAGAAAAAACAATAAGATGTATTCGTTATACGTCAACTGTCACAATTATTAGATTCATGATGAGATGCAAATTGTCATATTTGTCGGAAGTTGAAAATATAATTTCAGCAAAATTATAAAGCAGAATTGCATCATAGACTCTTTTTTTATCCAAAGAGAAATTTTTCAATCTCCTTTTCTTTAGCTTTCTGATATTATTCAATACAAAAATCTTGTTGGAAAAACGATAAATCTCTTGCAGCAGCTTAATACGTCACTGCTTTCGTTGCAAGATTTTTTTTCCTTCGCCATACATTTTCGCGCTTGTTCATCTTTGGCCCTGTCGCATCCACTTCCGCCTACACGTCCTTTCCTGATCGGTCCGATCAGAACAGCACGATCGGCCAAGCGTGTACCATACATGCACGCACCATACGCACAAGCGTGTACATCGCGGCGCGGCGCGGCGCGGCGTGGAGCGATGTGGCGCCGGGGGGCGCCTTTTCACGGGCTGACGCAGGCAGGCACGCGTGTAAAGCGAGCAATAAGGTAATGGGGCGTAACCGAGGCGGCTTTGCCTCGCGGTGAAAGTTAGCGCCGTGACGTTAATTGAGGAGCGCCTTATAGCGCTAAGGAATTAGGAGTTATCCGGCGAGGCCGCGCTGTGCCGCGCCGCGCCGCGGCGCCTACCGCGTCGCAGGCGCCGCGCGTCGCCGCTCAAAAGTCAGATAGCGAATGCTCCGATTAGTCCAAACGCTGGAAATTACGACTTCCTTGTCGAGATAAGTCATTTGCTAAATTACTACAACGTGATAGATCTAGATCTGAAGATTTAGCTCGATTTTCAATTTAGATTTTCAGAGATTTGAAGGATTTAGTTGAAAGGGTGGCAACATTCAGGTTTGAAATTTTAATTCTTGGACTTCTGTAGTTTTTTCTGGGACTCCGAATGAAAATCTGTGCTAGGATTCTAAATGAACAAAAATTTCTTTGATTTACAAGTTTGATGATAATAATAGGCTGATGGAATTCATTATTAAGCTGAGAGATATTAAATATTAAGTTAAGCACAAATATAAGTGAAATATTATTTTCTGTAAATAAATTTGAAAGTATTAATTATTAGACGCATTACTAAAATCAAAAATAAAAATTTCTGATTGGAGATTTTATCTAATTATTTTCTAAAATAATTATGCGAGAAAATTTAATCACGTATGCAACATATGTAGATTTTGACTAATCTTTTTTAATAACGAAAGAGAAATATAATCTATGGAATAATTAAGCCTCTCTGCAATATTGATCTTCGGAAAAAGAGAAATCTCCGAGAATTATAAACAGATTAACGAGGAGAGAAGCCTCGCGAAGATATATGTAAATTCATCATGATTTCTTTCAATAAAGTGACTGACATTTTAGTCCAATCGCAATTCACGATTTCATGGTAACGAAAAGGATCTGGCGCTTTTAAATCCTGCGGACAATTTCAGGACGACCGGAATTTCGTTGTAATTAAAGTCGATTATCCGTCGCCGCGTTCTGGGTCAAGAAAACATTGAATGTAACGCTCGTTAGAATAATGAAATGACAATTACGTCACCGCAACGTTGTATATGTAAAACTCTCTGGGACTCTCGTACAAGATGTTGTATTTTAATGTCGTTGTCGCAGTTCATCGTTCGGCAATTTTTACAGTCGCAAAAATTCTCAAACGGGACTCGCGTGCAGACGTATGTGGGTCAGGACGCGTGCGTCAAATTACGTGCGGTTACACGCCTTTTTTTACGCCTAACCAGCCGAGGAAAATTACAACGATACCTAACGATATTTCTCAGATATCGGTACTTTCTAACGATCGATTCAAGAACGCGATCGAATATCGCGTTGACTGGTTTTCTCGAAAGGAACCAATGTTTCCTTTTGTTTCAAATGTGTGATTACTCTTTGGCACTTGAATGTATGCAGGATTGCATGTATACAGGTAAGTTAATGTTATGGCTTATAAAATTAATAAAATTAAGTTTTTATCATTACATCATATCTTACATATATATATATATTTATTAGCATTCAATTATTTACAGCTTTTTAAGATGTTAATATTATTAGCAATTTAATGTATGATATTACTATCCTAATTCAGTTTAAGATTGCGTTTAAAGAGTGAAAATGATTTTGTTGTAAAATATTGTACAATTATAGGACTGGATAAGGCCTTGTTATTACTTATTAATTTTTACATTTCAATATTTTATTTGTTTTCCTTTGGCTTTTATTACCGCCTTTTCCAAGAAATTGCAATAAATTGAGGATGCTTTGTACTTATGACTAAGGCTGCATATAGAAGTAGAATTACCGAATTCCAACGTCATTTCATCGAGGATCTAGGACGCGCTTTTCAGCGATTCTCATTAGAGCGCGATAGGATTGCGAGGCGCGTAATCGAGAGCGTCTTGCTCCGAATGTGGATTGCGTACCGATTAGAGGAAAGGTCGCCACGCGAGTATCGCAACGTTGTGGGTTCATTAATAATTACATCGGGATATATCGGTGAGCCGTTACTTCAGAGGACGACGTACGTATAGGACGTCGAATAGGAGAGTGAGACACGCGGGACACCCTCGTTACGGTGCTCCCGAGACTTTCACATTCTGCCAACGGCGCGCACGATGCTCATAAATCCTTATTAGCGATTAGACCATCCGAAATGTAATAACGATCCACCGTACGCCACCGGATTGTATCATTAGGCGATGATGGATGATTGCGTTGCGCAATTAACAATTACCAGCGCACGTCGAACGCCTGGAGTGCGCCAGCGACTGACTCCGATCCGCATATGAGACGCTAATCGAGATAACGAAGTCATGACATTTCACGAGCTGCAAATTCAACAAAGTCTCTAGACGACGTGATTTTTAGTCATTCAAATTTGAACGGCGTTATAAGCGATATGATCTATATGTATGCATTATGCGCACGCTACATGCAGCGGGATTTATTTCGATTGGAAAGTTGAGGACCAACTCCGATCTCGAGAACTTCTTAAAATTGCTTGCGTATCAATCAGCTTATTTCTATCCAATTACACGCTATGGAGCATAAACTCGAAGCGAGTGTAGTTCGCTTTTCCCTCCAGTCGATTTGGCGATCATCGATCACTTCCGCCTGATCGAACCGCCACTTGGTTCCGAAAGTCGGACCCTCGGGCCCGAACGAGAAGTCCGTAATTCACTGGGCCCGATGAAAAACGTCCTCTTCCGCGCGATATGCGCGCACCATACGAGCTCCCTGTGTACTCTCCGTTCCGTACTTTCGCCGTTAAATAATTCTGCCTCAAGAGCGACGTAATTTCTTTTTTATTATGAAATATCGTTCTCCCGTCACTGCGACAAACATTAATTACAAATATTAAAATGTGGATTAGAAGCTGAGACGGGGTAGCGGAGAAAATGACGCGTGAAACTCCTCTGTCGGCGTTTTCGAGAAGCTAAACAGCTCGATCGTGTGCGCCGCGAAAATACAATTTAATGAACCGTAAACCCGCACTTGCTCGTATGTCGAAATTACATTTCTGGTTTCGTGCGTCGTAAAATTCACGATGCGCCTCTCGTTTCTCTAATTGATCGGGACTGTAAATCTCCCTTCGTCCCAGTTCACGAGAGCGGACGATTTTAATAAGATGTGAATTAAATAAAAGCGGGATGAGTGCAATGAAGCGGCCGTTTTATCTCGATTTATTTTACAGATGTATGTCAGAATTTATTACGATTGGTAATAATCGTGTTAACTAAGATATATCATATTAAACGGTAACAAAGTAAAAGGCTATCGAGAGATTCTCTTACATTTGCAACACGTAATAATTAATTGATACTTAAAATTTTACAGTAGCAGTTGCGCGAACAGGTTTTATATGTGTATATCATGATAAAGAAAAAGCAATTTAAATATATTGTATATTTAATTATATTCTGCCATCTTCAAATTACAACTAATCATCGCTAAAAGACACGACTTAATTATTATCTGCTTTTTACTGATGATTAGGTAAGTTTCCGGATCTATGTAGGTTCTACTTTAACGTACATTCTATCGTTCAGTGAAAGCAGAACATCCTACAGATACCTACATTAGTGGTTTTATGCAGTTGGGTTTAGCATGCGGAACGTGATAAGTCGTTACATTATTTCGACCTTATTAATCTGATGGATTTTGATAAATCTCAGCTGTCTGCTTCCTGGCACGAGCCCGGCAAACTCTTAAATTATCAAATTTTAATTGGAGTTGCTACGCTGCTCCCGATTTCACTTAATATTGCTGCACTTCTCGCCACCTGCCGTATCGATCAACACTGGCAATCAAATCTCCGCGATGCAAAAAGTTACAACAATCTCGCCTACGGCGCAACATTATTTTTCCTTCGCCGTTTGCAGACCATCGATATTTTATGATCGCTTTATATATCTGTCAGGATTAAAAGGAGGCTGTTAGACTTGCTCGTGTATCGTTTAGAAGAGAACCGCACAAGGCACGTTACGTAAATCGCAAACTAGAATCTTAATCGCGATTAGCTGCGATTTAAGGATCATTACCGCTGGATTTGCAAGCGAACGAGTCAATGACGTTTCAATTTCTCCAGTCTGGCACGGACTTGGGCCCCTATTTTTGAAAAGTACCGCATATGGCATAAAACTAGGAGAATATTAATAGTGTACTTTACGTATACTATATTTCCTTTATCGTTTTTCGTAGAATAGTCCTGGTGAAAATTTTTCTCAGAATTTTTCATATAATTTTGCAGAATTTCTATATAACTTTTCAGAATTTCCTATAATTTTATAACTTTCTCACAATTTTTTATACGAATTGAAACATTTCTCAGAAATCTACATTTTTTCTCAGAATTTTTCATATATGTTAATTATGAAATATCGTAAAATTTTTAAGATTTTTTTGTAAGTATAATTTCTGATGAAATATTATAAAATCTAAAAAATTTAAAAATACTTTTTAAAAATTATGGGATGAGAAATTTCAGAATATTTTAAAATTCACTTGTATGAAAAATTCTAAGAGAAAATGTAAAATGTACTTTCCGAATATTTCTGAAAAATGTTCCAATTTTTACGAGGAAAAGATCGCCAGAGATCCGTCGATCTTGTGAATTTATTGTTGATGGACAATTGGCAATTTAATGGGATTATTTGTAACGACGGTAGAAGTTTCGTATAAACAACTTTCTCTGCTAATCCAATAACATTATTATAATCGCATCATTATCACTGTAATTCTCTGAATTGCATATTGAGTTAAATAAACATTAAAAAAATAATAAATAAATAAATAAATAAAGTTTGTAAGTAGATTAATGAACTATAGCAAAAATTTTGGATTCGTGTAACGATGATGTTCCTCAAGTATTCTTTAAATGAGTAAATCATTTTTTTTGCTTATCTCTGTGACATCGTGCAAAAATCTATTTTATGTTCGATGAAGAATCATGGGCTTGATTTCGCCGTCACGTCTTTTGACAAAACATAATTTAAGAAATCAATTCTTAAAATGGATATTCACATAATTTCATTGTCAAAGTTAAAAATCTATTCTTTTGAGAAGAAAAGTAGCTCGAAGGAACTTGTAGACTTGTTATTTACACGAAAAAAATTCATTTGCTGAAGTATCTAAAAATTTAGTTGAATACAGGTCTGAAAATAATTTTATTGGACTATCAAAATAACATGCAGGACGCTTAAGCTGATTGGTAGAACATTAAAATTGTTTATAACATTGCTCATCATGCTTAAATATTTCCCCATAATTATTTTATAGTCCAACAAAATTATTTTCAGAACTGTATCTAGCTAAAGTTTTAGATACTTCAGCAAAATCGTTCTTTCCGTTCTTTCCACAATTTTTCACCGGATAAAGAATTGTCAATAATCAAAAGGGCGCGATCGCAACAGATTTTACCATATATAATATTTCACGTTGTCTAATTGCTAGTGCGTAACTCATGCACGTTCTAATAAATTTTTTGCACCCCACGCAATGGATCGGATCATGCGCTACATGCGCACATACTTAGGTACAGGTCTGTGCGGAACGTGCTTAAAGTCACGAACGAATTTATACGCGGCGATAATTTATCCTGGACCACGCGGCGCAACGTTTTAATAATGGCGCCACGACGAGAGTAGATTAATTGTAAACCACGGCTGGAGAAACCTGCGTAATAAATAAGAGAGCGAATAAATAAATCCGTCCTGGAACACGTGCGAAGAGACAGATGCTGCCGTTGCAAAACCATTGGATGGTTTTTCCGAAGCTCGACAGTAATGCCGATTATTGTGCAATCGAACTGTCGTGAATCAATGTGCAATCAGCTCAACGTACGGAAGGAAAAGGGTAGACGCGTTGAGCTGAGGAAAAGGTTCCGCGAGGCTGGATTGCGTAGAGATGTCGACATTACTGATACCGAACAGTGCGCCCTGTCGTTACGAACTGTTATAATTACTAACGATTGGTCGATGTATCGCAACAGTCGCTGGTTATTAATCATATATAATGAAATCCAAGTCCGACAGTATGTAATCAATTAAAAGTTGTTTCGAAATATCTAGTGCACTCAGTGAAAACAGGATAGTCTTGGGAACTGTTTCTGAAGTTTAAATACCTGCAGTTAATTTTATTAAGTACATGACGTAACGTGTAATATTTGCAACGGTAAATAGAAATCATTCAACGAAAGTTTTTCATGAACCGTATTGATAGTTAGATGTTGAAATTGTTTATTAATCGTATGAATTATTAAATAAGAATGAAATAGCGTAATAATTTAGGTGTATTTCTCTTTAATTTGCTAGTTGTTAGTACTACTTTTTTTTCCGAGTGCATTCTAATCATCTTTCAACGATTCCGCGAAGATCGCTAAGCCTAAGATTATCGTTGGTTTAACGTTTAGCGATAAATTATGGACGGTGGCCATATAAATAATCTTAACTTAGCGGCAATGTATCCGTGTTATCTAACTATAAAATTGCAGCTGGATCACGTCACGTAAAAACAAAAAGAGTTGCGATGATTGACGGTAGATTCGCGATAGATTTGCATTCGAAGGAAGGAAAGAGAATGTAAGAAAAAAGCGCGACGCAGTGAAGAGTATAGACACGAGATAACCGGCGCCAATATTAATAATTTCACGTTACAGCCAACTGTCTAATCGTTCGTATCATTTAATCGTTCCAACCTGCGAGTGACGGACACAAATTACGTTCGCACAGGCCGGGAAATGTTATGCGAAAAATCAGGTCTACGAGACACCAGCGTTAGATTACACGAAAAGGCTCGAGGATATTTAACGAAATATAAGTGTATATAAGTGTTTTTGCGTCGAAATATTGAACAGAGTGATTAAATTAATTAATTTTTTAAAGTCTAATTAGAGTAACGCGCAGGGATTTACGCCGCAGAAGTCAGAAAAAATAGAAGGAGTGAGGGATAATTTTCCCTCAATTACTCTGTTACATGTTTTTATTAGTGTTGTGTTATAATTTTAATTTTTTACTGTTAATATTAATGAAATTATTGTGAGTTGAATCGATTTATCACTGTAATAAGTAGCGCCATCATAAATTATAATCTACATAAAATGATTACTGTAGAACGCAAAAGACTTAATGGTTATTTTGTGGATATTTCGATACATGAGTGTAGAGGAATAGTAAAGTATGTTGTAACAAAATATACAAGTATTCTGCTTTTGTATTCTTTGTTTAGTTTGTTGTCTTGTATATCCCCTGTTTAGGATATATGACATTTTTAACAGGCGGGATTTATGCTCAAAATATACAAAATAAGCAGATTGAATTCAGTGCATTAAATACAATAAACGTATTATATGAAATATGTACCTCATGTCATAACATTTGTAATGCATCTGGGAAGATTGTAATTATTATTTATTACTTCATGTACATATCATTCTTATTCCTTAATAAAACTTTATAAACGCATTTTATAAGTCATTGTGTCATTTTACATCTTATTTATATGCATTATTTGTAAATTTTTTATGAATCATACATACCCCCCCTCCCCCTTCCCCTATGAATAGCCATATTATATTTCACCCCTGTAGAATATAAAATGCAAGGTTTTAAAAAAGTTTTTTAATACGAAATACAAATATTTCGGATTTCTAATATTTTTTTCATAATAGTAAACAGTACAAAGTTTTTACTGATTAGTTCGTTTACTTAAAATATAGTAAATAATACTTAATAAATTAAGTTTTAGGCGTATTTACCAGAGTTATCCTAAATAAAAAAGATTATAATCATTGATTGTAGTGCAAAAATAAAAATGCGCGCTTGAATTAATTAATTCTAAATACGAATCCAAAATTAGAACTTTAATCTTTCCAAATAACATTTATATCACTATTTTTTTGTAACCAACTTTTTATTATAATCTTTCGATTTCCATATAAAGTTTTTTATAATAATAAAAAAATTTTACTGTGTCATCGCTAATATTGCTTTTTCTAATAATATCTTTCACAAAAACGTATGCCAATTATATATTAATGCAACTGTTTTAATATACGTTCTAATTTCTACAAGCTCAAGTATCATTACACGTATATTACGAAAAATCTTTTATGTAGTCAAGGAGATGATGTCTCATCGCGTTTTTACGTGTGAATACGTGAAGCATATTTGTGCGTATGCATACGTGCGGTAAACACACGCGTGTACGAGAAATCCAGTTTGCCGCAAGTTTTTTGCAAAAAGTGTTAGTGCGCACGGACAGTGATTCCCGGACAACGTGACGCAATTATGCAATGAACTGGTCAACCCCTACTCTCCCTCCTCTTTGGCTTCTACGCTTCGTGGCTGCCTGCCCTCCGTATGCTCTCGCATCGCCCTCGAGGCTCGAGCATCGTCAATTGTATCGCTGACCTTGAAGCTCTTGAAGAGATCACACTCGTGGCCTTGCAACTTCCAGCACCGTGCTCGCTTACTACTCACGGATCACGTTCGGCATTCTTCGGGACGTGAGCCCGCCGGTTGCTTACATTGTTGCACCGTGAGTACAACTCTGTTCCAGTCCCAAGGAATGTTACCTCTGACGTTAAGGAGTCCTTGGTCTCCTCTTAATGAAACGAATCTCCGCGGAGTTCTATGACACTGTTGTTGAAATTTTTTGTTTATATCTTTCGATTTAAGAAATTTCTCGAATTCGAAGGGTTTTTCGGTTGAAAAATATTTCAGATTTTAAAGATATTAATAAGTTAAACTTTTTTGTTAACAAACACAACTTCGTCATTACGTCAAAGAGGAATTGATCAAGTAGAAAAAAATAATGTAAATAATGTGAATGATAATGAATATGAAGAAAAGAGAAAGAGTAAAGAAAGAGGTAGATCGCACAGCTTCGCTTGTTTGCCACACCTGCCGCTCGTAACTCGTCTGACATCCAGACATCCTCATTGCCGAAAACAGAAGCCGTCTGCCAGAATCGGTCGGTTGTACCGGTATCTCATAACGGCTCGCGCCATGAAAACAGCATTTTAAATTGCATGGTTATATCGATACCTTATTAACAACGGAACATCCAGAAGTTCAGGACAACTTCTGGATACGCTTCCGCATTTCTGGGAAGCGCAGCAGAAGAGGCATAAGTTCAAGAAAATAACATTTATGCTTCCGCTTCCGTTTTATCATCATTCGCGTCATTAATATTGAATATTCTATTATTCAACTATCAATGTAAATCAATAAAATCGTGAAATTCTACACACAAACTGTTTATGATTAATGACAATAGGATTTTATCAATAATAAAAGGATAGAAGTGTATTATATCGTGTTGAAATATAATTATATTGAAATACAATATAATTATATTGAACGTAATAATCTTCTCCGCCAGTGATTAATATTTCAAATATATTTTCTTATTTCTTTTATCTGTAACTTCTTTAAATTTATTATTTTAAATGATTACAATTTGTTATAGAATTATTATAAATTTTGATGTGAAATACAACAATCAGTATTATAATAATTCTGTTTTTTTACATTTATTAGACTAACTTTTGGCGTTCAAACCTGATTTACTTGAATATAAATGAAGAATATATTTTAATATTAAATTTAAAGCACGACAATCCTGCTTGGCAACTTTTTTAATTATTTCATTTTTAAATTTTTGAGCCCATAATATTGTATATTGATTTCTTAATTTTAAATAAAATTTTGATGCAAATAGAATTCTGGCGGGAATTATAGATTGTTTAAAACGAGCTTTGTCGATATTGATGTTAAAAGATGGGCACTTCTTCGTGTATTACGATGATTATCATCGTTATTAGAGGAGAAAACTGTTCGTCTCCAAAAAAAAAAAAAAAAAAAAAAAAAATTTAAGAATAAGCACGACCGTACAAATGATATATATAAAATAAAATAAAACGAATTTTTTTCAGTTCCGGTTTTCCGAAGCGCGGTGTATATGAGATATGGGCGAGTTTTCCGCTCTTGCGCACTATCGACTGCGGTCGTGTATGAAAGGAGGTGGGGTAGTTAGAATCTCTGCGGTCTGCTACATCTATTTATAGCGTGCGCCGTACACTAATGCACACGCGTGCACGTGTGCAACCACATTGGTCGCCGTGCATAACGGGCTTTTATACGTTGCACTGGATATTCCTCTCGCGGACTCCAGGCAGAGCCTGCGCATTTCTTTCACTCTTCCTCCCCATCTTATTCTCGCTCTTTCTCTCTCTCTCTCTTTCTCTCTCTCTCTCTCTCTCTTTTCGTTATTCACCTTCTCTTCTCTTTTACCACACTTATGCACGCGCGCGAACACACGCGCCACGCGTGTTCCCTTACTTTCTTCGTCGTGTTAGACACGTCTTAGGACGATATAAGTTACGCGACTTCCCGAAGGCGCGCCAAAGATTTTAAGAAAAATTGTGAAGGATGGCGATCGACGTAACTTTGGAATAAGAAGGCAAAGATATTGACATAATTTGTCAAGCACTTATATCTTATAAATTGTTATATTTTGTTATTCTAGTAATAATTATTATTCATAACAATATACTCGATAACGCGCGCAAACACACACGTAATTAATTCGATGTTAAATATATGTATATTTAATATTTATCTATAATTCATTTTTATGGACATATCAAGTGTAAAATTTACGAATGTCTGCTAAGTTAATACCAAATTGTGCATAGTTTGTGATTTGTAATTCACAATTCGTAATAGATTTATAAAAATTCGTCATTTGTTTAGTATAAACTTTCTACATTTTTTGCAATTCATCATGATTGCATAATATCGATTCCAAACGAATTAATATATCTAAATTAATTAATGCACATCCTTTGATTTTCTTAAAAAAACGTTTGGTTGGCAAATCAGCATGAATAGTAAATAACGAATGCGAATTTGATAAATTTGCTATTCCTAAATTTTATGTAAGTAATAAATTATAAATTGCAAAAATCACTCATAGTCTTGCACTTATAACTTTTTATCGTCGTCAAGAGCATCAAAGTATTTTCTGAATAGAATATCACACATAATAGATACTCGATGCATCATGCTTCATATAATGTAAAAATAATTGAAGAAAGATAACGACAGTATGACTCTGTTTCTTTTAATCTTTGCAGCAATTTGTATTCGTGTAAACAATTTATTAGCGTGTGTGAATATTACGAATTAAGAATTTAGAAACATTTTTTAACATTTTTGGGATTACTTATTCAAAAAAATGTTTATAACAATTTGTTTTTTAACAATAATTTTTCAGGTTTAATAATTGTTATTGGATCTGGAGAATATATTAATGTTAAAAAAACACGTTATGGATATTGGAGTAAATAATAATTTCACAAATGTCTTTTTTTTTATGTTTCTAAATTTTTAATCTGGAGTCTCTGGCGGAAAAATTTTACGAAAAATTACATAAATTAAGACAAGTTCTTAGAAATTCTTAGTTTTTCATGGATATTCGTAGTGGAACGTAAAGCATTGTTTGTTTGAGAAACCAATAAATCCTTCATCCTCAAACAACAAAAAAAGAAGTGTTTAATTTTAAGATATTAAAATATTTTATTTTTTAAACATTTTTTAAACATTAAAGATTAAACATTAGATTTTTTTAAACATTAAAGATGTTTTAGTTTTAAACTTTTTTAATAGACAAAACACTACATGTATTGATTTAAAATGTATAGTGTTTTATAACACGTAGTGTTTTGTCTTTATATAAAAGTTTAAAACTAAAACATCTTTAAGTGTTTAAAAAATGGGGACAAGAATAAAACACATTTCTTTTTACAGTGCACTTTATGTTCCATTACGAATATCTACTAAAAACTAAAAATTTCTAAGACAAACTCACATCCCTACTACAAATATTTAAGAAAAATTAAGAATTTCTAAAATCTTGTTCCAATCTATATATTATAATTTTTTCAATGCTTTTCGTAAACATTTTTTTCCGCCAGGGGTGTATGTACTCTCATGAATAACATAGAAAAATCAAGAAATATAAATTATTTTTGTTAAACGAAAGAGATTATAGTACCCTCTGTCGCTATTTTTACCAACTTTCTACTGTAAAGACCGTGGATAGCGTATTACCTGTTGAAAATATTTGTGGACATCGTTACGTAGTTCAATATACCTACACGTTTTATTCACATAGAAGAGCTAGTGGACAGAGAAATATTTGAGACCGGTATTCATAGTCGGATCTTAAAACCGTCTTAAGTACAGTCTTAAGAAATCATGAACCAATCAGAGGACTGTATTAGCATCTTAAGAGATTACTTAAGACGATTTTGAAATAAGAACGGACTATGAATATCGGCCTATGAATACTCTGAGAGTAAACGTATCTGTGTTTTAAATGGAACTCGTTTATGTCTCTATGCACATTAAGAACTACGTAGTCACGAATATTTCCTTGTCGTTGGTTTTTGTCTGTTACATACATTGATTGATTCTATTCATGTTGTATGTGTAATTGCGTAACAATTTAACAATGCATTATAAGAAAATAAAAATTAAAATAATTTAAGTCTAAAAAAGCGTAAAGTATAATATATTTTAATAATGTTTCTAAGCAAAACATATCAAATAAAACGCAATGGAAAAAAGACTAAATATAATATTATTATCTAGACATTTATTACAGATAAACGTACAAGCAATTCTAATTTTTTAGTTTTGTTTTGATCGATTGGCCGAATATAATTACGATAAAAATTTTAAAATTTTTTTTTAATCATAAGTATATGATTATATCTTAATTGTATAGAAGAATATATTAAAATTATATTATAGAGGAGAACATTGAATATATTTACTAAAGACTTTTAGACATATTTGCTAAAAAAAAAAAACATGTTTAGTTTGAATAATTATATTATTATATAAAATATATAATATAGATTTTAATATAAAATATATTGTGATTAATATAAAATATATATTATAGGAAAGATAAATATATTGCTGACTGCATGTACAATGTACTCGTATATAGATTTTTTATTTTTACAACACACAATTGTACAATAACTTACAACAATATTTAACTCACAATCAGTACATATATACAGATTCATGTCTAGACATGAATAGCGATTAAAGTATTAGGAATACTTTTCTTCAATTTGTAAGCGTGGAGAGGATGTCGCGTTTAAATTTAATTACGTTTTTCATTCTTAATTATTATAAAACATATATTTTTCGTATGTGTACGTACATATGAGTATTTAAGACGCACGTGTATCTGAGTATTTAACAGAATAATCAGAACAGTCTTATACTGTAAAGAGCAGAAAGAATTAAAGCTCAAATCAAAGTTCTCAAGCGAAATCATCAAACACACATTACTGCAAAATGCAATATTATTTCCGATGAGTCGTATAATTTGATGATTCTCTTCGGCTAAGATTAAAAAAATTGTCAGCTCTATAATTTTCTGTAAGATTTTTCCATATAATTCCTTACATGGCGAAAATATATCCAATTAAATTCTAATGTGTTAAATCCATTTGCGAAAATATGTGGCAGCATATCTATGTGAAAATCGGGTGACATAACATTAACGATTATCACGCGAGATTTATAGTTTCTCTCCGCTAAGATTGAGCACATTATAATACGAGTGATCCGGAAATCTGTCAAGCTCAATATAGTCTGTCTCATCAAGCAGCAGGCTTTCAGTCAGATTAACGAGCTCAGCAAAGGATGGTCTGCACGCCGAATCCTTGTCCCAGCAATAATACATGATATTATAGAGCTCCCTTTTACAGTGCTCAGGTCTGTCTAATCTGTAGCCCTCTTTGATCTTTCGCATTACCTGTGGAAAAATATTCCGACGTAATATATAAAAGAAAACATCATTTAATTGCCGTACAGTTACTTTTTATAATTGATTTAATTCTTCTAATTTAATTTACGATTATCTTAAATTTATCTTTAATTTTGTTAATTTCATTCAAGTATTGATTTGATATTTTTACTTTAATTGTTTTAAATTCAACTAAATTTTATCCAATTTAATTTTTTACATTTATTTTTAATTGAATCATTTAATTAGATAAAATTCATTTCATATATATATAATTACACTATTTTAAATCGAATTAAATTGATTCAATCAGAGAACAAAATAAAAACATTTAACTAAGCTAATTAACAAATTTAAATAAAAATTAATTCAAGGTCGAGCAAGTATAAATTGTACAATGTTGCAAATAGAATAAATATATTAAGAATAATTACATACAGGAATATATAATCCAGATGAAACAGTACCATTTATGATATGTCTTTGTATATGTTATTATTAATATATTTATTTTATCAATAATGTTCTTTATATTTGTTCGGTTTTGGCCGAATTATTTAATTTAATTTAATTAATCTTTATTCGAATTTGTTATTATAATATTGAGTCGGTGCTCAGATTTTGTATTAAGTCAAGTAAATTAACAAAATTGATAAAGAAGATTATATTATATTATACATATTAATACCTCTGCGGCAGCGAGTCCAGGATACGGTGTTGATCCTAATGTTACAATCTCCCAGATGAGGACGCCGAAGCTCCAGATATCCGATTTAACGGAGAATATATTATCATATAAACTTTCAGGTGCCATCCATCTAATCGGTAATCTACCTTCCGATTTTCTCTCATAAATCTGATTAGCCGCTACGTCTCTGGCAAAACCGAAGTCCGCTACTTTGCACGCGCGGTTTTCGTCGATCAGGATATTCCTGGCGGCTAAATCTCTATGAATGATACCCTTTGATGCCAGATATTCCATACCTTTGGCGATCTATAAATAATAAATTTAATTAGTTAAGGAGAATGGTCAATAATAAGCATAAAAATACAATCAAAGACAAATAATTTATTAAGACATTTACAATATTGTATATTATGGAAAAGATAGAAAGTTCTTATAATTTTTAATATATGGTATATATTCTTCTTAATTAATTGTTGTACAGATTCGAGCAGGTTATTTATATATTTTTTGTTAATAAATTCAAATTAATTTTATCAGCTGACTCTTATATTCTTACAATTAGTTAAAGGTTTACAATTCGATCACTTACTTGATATACAAATCCAGTAAGATCCCTTGAGGTTAATCCTGCACTTCCATGATTTCTCTCTTCTCTGGAGGCTCTGAGGAAACTCTGCAGCTTGCCGCCACTGACATACTCCAGAATGACGAACATGGGTTCCCGTTCAGTGCAGCATCCTAGAAGCCGTACAACATTGGGATGAGGATCTAAATTCTTCATGACACGTAGCTCTTGTGCAAGATCCAGTCGTTCTCTCTCGGCGGCATTTTCTTTCAGAGTCTTCACCGCTACAATTGTGGGGCCAGATTTGCCATCGATCCCTAGGGCTTCGCATTTCCATACTTGGCCAAAACAACCTTCCCCAAGGATATTGAAGACCTAGCAATAATTAACTAATCAATTAAACGAGAATGGCTTATTTAATTAGTTAGAACTTAATAATTACTTGGGACTATAAACTTAGAACATATTACTTGGAAATTTATTTATTTAATGCATTTATGAATTCATAAAATAATTAAATTTAATTGTCTAGTTAAGTTACTTAGCCGTTTGATAACTAAGGTCCCTTCTCGGTCTAGAATTTTCAAAAAAATCGAATTTTTTTTTCATAAATCAATACATTAAAGTGTTTAGAATAAGCTTTTAAGGTGTCTAGAATAAGATAGAAGCTGAATTTTTCTTATTATGTTACTTTAAATATCTTATTAAAGTTTAAATGTGTTTTTTTCGAAACGATGTTTTTTAAGTCGCCGTACAAAATTCCCACACTAATAATTCAATTGACTTGAATTTTGGTACACATGTTTGAATTAAATATTGCTACTGCATAAACTAAGGATTTTATTAGGTGTTGGAATTAATTCGTAGCGTTTTACAAGTGATGGGAAGTACTTTCATTAATGTATTTTTTAATGCTCATGTGAAATAAATAACATTCTTTCATTAAAAACGCTACGAATTAATTCCAACACCTAATATGTTAAGGATAATTTAAATAAAGGTTTTTTAATATACAAGTAAAGCACAGAAATTTCAAGCGAAAAAAATAACTTTTTTTTACAACACTTAGTGAAAAATTATTATTTTTTATTTTCCTTAGTTCATGCAGTCAAGAACCCATTATAATTAATTATAAAAAATTTTAATTTTCTATTCTAGCTCTATTAGATACTAAATTTTTTATAACGGAGACCCCGGAAATTTTGACACTATTGCACAACACCGCCTTGGACACACCACCTGTGTTAAATATAATATTTAAGAAATAAATACGTAGCACTTACGTTAACATATCAAGAAAAAAGATCTCAAACTATCACACACTTTGATTTCACCATTTATCTACGACCCATTTTTGAAAAACACTCAATTTTACATCCTTTAGACAGAGAAGAACTTAATAATGTAGCAATATTCATAGAATTAATTAGTCGATCAGTTAGTAGATCAGTTTCGTGATCAATTAATTATCAAGTATAGAATGATGATCACACCTTTAATCTATGTCTGGGAAATTCCCATTTATCCTCTTGTTTACTCTGAATGCCTGCTTGGAATTCCTTCTCCCATGGTTGGTAACGATTGTTACGAGTCTTTGGACCTCGCCATCTCTTCAGGACGAGAGAAGGCTCGTCTGATAGATTAGAAACGCTGACTGACGCTTGTCCCTTCTAAAAATCCGATTCAGTCTTATTAAATACCTTGTTTGAAATTTGTGTAAAAATTAATATGTTTTTATTTTTATAAAAAAGGTTACATCTTCCTTTTTTTAAATCAATCTTATTTCGAGTATCATATGTTCACCTTGGATTTGCGATTACTGCAAAATTTATTTCTCAGGGACCAGGCACCCAGACCAAGACCTACAACGAGGGCGCATCCAGCTGCTATCGGTACCAACGTCATCGCCATATCTTGCGAAGGCGGTGCAGCGGAAGGTGTAACCTTCGAGCTTAATGCAGGAGTTTCTACTTCGTTTATCCGGACGCTTTCTTCTGTATTGACAGTACTAACGGTACTAATGGTATTGCTGTTGACGTTACTGTCATTCTCCTTAGGTTTTATTCTCTCCAACTCAAGTTTTGTAGTTTCAGGATGGTATTGTTTCGGTGGTAAAGGCGGCGAGGGGAAGGACGACAGATTTGGTAGGAAAGGCGGTCGTATTCCGCTACCGGAATTAGGTTGATTTAAATATGGTACCCTGTCAAAAAAATTAAATCAGGAAGAATTTTTTAAATAAAAAATCTAATCTGTTTATATGTGTTTTGTATGTATGTGTGTGGGCGCGCGCCAATGAAATTTGTTTCAAATAAAATTGCTCTATAATTTAATAGTGAGAAAAAGATTTGTTTGGACTCGAGAGTCCTATTTACATTTGTTTTATTAAAACAAATTTAATTTTAAATGAAACGTATTTTGTTCAGTAAAAAAAATGTAGTTTTAATGAAAGTAATCACATTTTTAATTCCATTCATTTGGTTGGACTATTCCAATGCATAAATTTGTTTGATTTAAAGAAATCTTTTCTCTGTATGTAATTATATACTTTCTAAGTTTAATATTTTTATTTCCTAACTTAATATTTATGTATTATATTTATATGTATGATATATGTATTTTTATAAAAATATTGATATATCTCTTATAATATACATGTACAAATTAGATATTTCGTCGACTGAATGATCTGTTGAATTGATATCCTGACGTAAGAAACATTAGTTCTCTATAACAAGTATTTCTTACACTTTGCAATTTTTATTCAAGTAGTGTCCATTATCGTTAACGAAGTGGAGCATGAATAATAGAACGATCACCGCTGAGTTCCCTTAAGGTCGGCAGTTATTCCTTGCCTTTTATGAAAAAAACTACTATTTCGTAAGCTCGTTCAATTTAATACAGTTTTTATTAAAATGTTAATTATTAAAATTTTTTCTAAATACAATAAGAGAATAAATTTTTATTAAATTACAATAAATTGTAATTAGAGGAAGTTTAATTATTACAATAAATTATATTCTTTAAAGAGATAATTTGTTAATCTTAAAAACGCGGAATATTTTTTTTTTTAATTAAGAAGTTCCATATTAATAAATATAAAAGGCAAAATTTCATGAATATATAATGCAAAGAATTATTTGAAAATGATGCAGTAAAAATGCAACATATACGAAGACATCAAAAATTGGGTTCTTGCATATTATTAAATCGCATTTCTATATTATCATTTGACTGAAATTCATAAATGATTTAAAAATGATATGTTTATCATTAATTTTTTTTCTAAAGCTCAAAAATATTAATATATTTAGAAATTGATATTTTTTTACATATTTTATATTAGAGCAATACTTATTTATCCTCAAAAAATCTGAAATCTTTTAAAATTTTACTTTCAGTGTCAATGCAAATTAACTGATATAATGTTATTCTAGAATGTTACTATATATGTACATATGTTCTTTCTTCGAAATCTAGCATTTACATTTTGTACATCTCTCATGTTTGTTTTCTTTTTTTAATAAACCCGATATGACCTATCCAAAATATCAACGCGCGCGGGAGCGGGAGTGTGTATGTGTATTAGATCACGCACCTTATCCTTGCCCGATTCGTTGTCGATTCATGCTCGATGTTGACGTAAACTCCAAGTTTCACTTTGACATGACCGTCGAAAACAGTCACATAGAATGACAGATTCTGGCCTGCCTGAAAAGAAGAACGAGCAAGAACTGTAACTCAAGCGCCTCAATATCCGAGCATTTGCGATCGCCATATGTAGACATATTGTGCCGTCAATATTGAAAAAATACATTCTTTCTTTGTAATAATTTTTCAAATATTCCTATTTTAGTTCAACTCGTGCAATTTTTGCGTGTGTATGAAATATATGTATCGAAATACATATATGTATATATATATATATATATATATTTAGCCATGTTTATATTGCATACTGTGCAGTGTAATATTTAAAGTAATAGTAAAACATTTAAAACATAAATCTTTATAATTATTATAAATTTAATTAGCCAATTGATACAAAAATACGTATAATTTATTTAATAAATTATTTCTACAACCAAAGTGTGTGTGTAAAATATACTTTAAATTATATCATAATTAATTATAAACATCAATCTGTACATTTTCATCAAAATTTCTCATTTTAACCTATTCAAAGCAGAAATTTTTATTTGAAATAACAAATTTTCGCAATTGACAATTAGCAAAAATACTCACTCTCCCTTTGAGAGTTTCATTGAGAAAAATTACGCCGGTCCTATTGTTGATGAAGAAGGGTAATGGTAACTGAGGCTTGTTGTCCTCGTCATCTTCCAGTTCCAGACCATAAATCAAATTATCCTGCTCGTTGTCCTTAGCGTGAACTCTGGTTATGACATTTCCTACCGGCTCGGTCTCCGAAAGTTTCCAGTTTCGATAATCCAACCCTATTATGGGCGGTGTATTATCGCTCAATTGGCTTTCTGTAAGTAAAATAATTTGCCACTGACTTTTGTAGAACTATCAAATTTTTCAATATTCTAAAACTTTACAATAAGTTTATAAATTAAATCAATTAAGAGAAATAATCCTATTTTTGGTCAAAACGAACTTTGGTACTTAATAATATTTATATGCAAATATATTTTTTCAATTTTTATAAATTGCACGCCGATTTAGTTTGTTCGACTTGAAATGTAATCGAAGCTAAAAGCTTCAGCTTCAATCGGCGTGTGATGTATAAAAAGTGAAGAAATATATTTTCAATAAATTGGCATATGAATATTAAGCGCTTTAATCGAAAATAGAGACATAGATTTCTAATTGTAAGATATATATTTCTCTTAATTAATTTATTCTCATCAGTCTAAGTTCTAAATTATAATTGTTTAAAAATTAAAATTTTCTAAAATCTGAGGTTTTAAAATTTTTGAATTCAAAAATTTCGAATCTTTTAAATTATTAAGATCGCAGTATTTTTTATCTCTTTAATCTCTTTTTTCTTCTCGGTTTTTATGCATAAATAAATCACATCTAAAAATTTTAATGTTACTATCTTAAATTGTCAAAGTTCTTCGTTTAATTTGTAATTGCGATGATTGGAATCCCCGATCGAATTATTTACAGTATTAGAACTCAGCCCCCCCCCCCTCTCGCTGGCAATTAATAATTCGTCACGGAAGGTTGACAACGCGACTGAAATACCGTTCAAATCGGCTTCGATTCTTTGCAACCGCGAGTGTGTTTTGAGCACGAGCGACGAACTTGCTATTTTACGCTCGAGTTCTAATTAGCCTCAGGTTTACCGAACGATAAGAGAGAATAGTGGGTGGAAATGCGCGCGCACCGAGAGATCGGCCTTGATATGCATTCCTTCTTAGATTTCGAGTTCATATCGCCAAGTAGACTGTGACCCTCCACGAGTTTTGCGCATTTTCGACTGTGTCTTATATGCAACCTCCGTTTTACGCATGAATCTCTTTAGGATTCTGTGATATTATCTTTCATATTATTTATTATTACAACATATCTCTTTTGGCTAATTATATAATTGCCGAAGAATTGAAGTGTAGTAAAAAGGAAGTAATAAAAAAAAAATTGTTTTAAAAGAAAGATATTAAAGTTGATGGAAAGGAAATTGAGATAGAGAGCGATTATTATTTATATTTGTTAAAGACTTTCTTTGGAGACATGTAATTTCTTATATTGTTCTCATCGCGTAATTATGATGATTCTCGCGTTGCTTATAACATTTCCGTATCATAGCTTCTCGTGTAAGAAAAGCGAATAACTGGATCTCGCGGCGGTTCTATACACTTGACTGCGCGTCTCTGTCGAATAATCGTGCCGTGATTTCGCGGTAACCACACATCAACGATCCTCGACCTCTCTTATTAAGAATGATCAGAGTTATGCTTGGAATAGAAAGTCACAGCGAGTGGCCGCATGAAGAGCGTTATGATACCGGCCGACCGATCTGATATGGCGCGAAAGGCGCGCATATATATGCTAGAAATAGAAAGTGCATCGTGCGAGCGCACGTTTACAATTGCAAAATTCAGATTTACTTTGACCGAGTAGTGATAATAAACTCTTCTCACGGATTTAACTGCGCATCTTTCGCTTATCTCTTTCGTATACGCGCTTTTTTCGTTGCGTGCTCGCTTCCTTTTCGCGAATATGAATTGCACGTTATTTTTCATAGTTTTGTCATTTGACTTTTCTAAAGTTGTTCATAAAAATAAGATTAGATTTTTATTCACATATAAAAAAGAGGGAAATAAACTGAAGCTAGAAAAACCAAGGACTCGATTGAGTTTTTTCTTAAAATAAGAAATAAGAATTAAATAGGAATCCGTCATTATTAAAAATATGACATGATTTCAGAGTTGGAAAAAACGTGGGCTTTTTTAAAAAAACTCAGCCAAATTGATTTTTATTAGGGTTTTTTGGTGATTTTTGGAGTTTTTTTTTTGATAAAATTGATTATTTGATATTTTTTCACGTAATATTTAGTTTACATATTCATTATTTAATTACATTATTTTATTCAAATAAAATTAATTATAAAAGAATTTTGAAAAAATATTATAACAATAATTTTATAAGAAGTTTTTGTCTCTGAATAGGGCTTGATCATGTAACCGAAACATATTTAATGTAGCCTTAACATTATTAATTTTTATATGATCAACGATTAAAATAATATTCTCTAATCCTCATCAAGATCCGCAATTGGCTCTTATATGTATACATTATATTATCTCATTCATTGTAAAAATATTATAATGAATTTTTCAAATATAAAAACAATACTTCTGTAGTGAAGATAAAGAAAGAAATGATGACATCACATATAAAAAATTCGTTTTTTAATGAAAGAATGTTATTTATTTCACATGAGCATTAAAAAATACATTAATGAAAGTACTTCCCATCACTTGTAAAACGCTACGAATTAATTCCAACACCTAATATAAAAAAACATTCGGATAGAATAAAAAAATCAAAAGTGAATGAATGTATATTACACATTTTAGATATTTACATGTAATTTAGATTCAATTTCAAATAATTCATGGAAAGAGGAGTTATAAAACCAAATACTAAAATAAAATTATATTACAGTTTTTAATATTACAAAATATTATATATATATAAATTGGTATGATGTATTAAAATTATATCAGTCTAGTTTAGTATACCTATATTTATTAAATATTTACAAATATTCTTTATATGTGTTTTTGATTTAAAAATTAATTTTTTTTATACAATCCTAATAAAACCTCTGGTTTTCTTTGGAATGGGTAAAATAATGGAATGAGTATAATATCAACTCTATGATGATTTAGAGGTTGTCTTTATGATGTGTTTTGCGATTTAACATGGGAAGACAAGCTGCAATGACTGTTTTTGATCTAACAATTGTTTTCAAATCAATAAGCTCCTATCGTGAAAAACGTGGCGAAGTGTTTTCGCAGAGAACGACATAAGCGTGACAATCTTTGTAATGGTAGTGGTTTTACTTCGCGCTCTCTTCTCACCCTTCGTCGTAATCGTAGCGATTATTCATGAGAATATAGCGCAGTAACTGTATTCTCACGGTGCAGTGACTTCAATACCGCTATAATGTGCGCTGTGCGCGTTTGAGACGCTACTCGAAGCGAAGACAGCAGAGCGCATTGTAATACAGCCGCTCTTGCCATAATCGGCATCGCGCATTCGTATCAATGTCAATGCATCACGATTGGATAAAAATAACAATTCCGTGCACACTCTCGCGAATAAGAATTAACGAGGATATCGAAAGGATATCGAATGGTACCGTAAACTGGCGTAAACCACAGTTACATTGTCATAGGATGAGTAACTCCGTGAAATAGCTTTTTTTTTTGTTTCTCTCATTTGTTCAAGCACACAGTGTTAGTGATTTGTCGATTGATAAAGGAAAATACAGTGATGTAAATAAAAAGATTAATAAGAGAACAATTTATATATTATATATATACTTTAGAATTATTTTATTTTATTTTATTTTATTCTAATATAATTTTAATTCTAATGGCGCAAAAGAGTTCTCTAATGAAGGATTTTGCACTAATTATATGGAAAATTTGGTGAAATGAATTTTCACTTATCATATAGTTTATAATGTGATAAACAAAAACTTTTATAGGCATTATATAGTGCGGAAGCCTTTGTTTGATTTTAATATTATTAATAAAATTATAATAATCCGTGTATTTTAAATAAACTTGATTTTGACAGTTTTAATTTAAGATTTTACAGATCGTCAAATTACATTAAATGATTTTAAATCTTTTGCAAATTACTTGAAGAATCTATTATTGAAATTATGATAATTATGAAATATTCTGTAAAATTATTTAAAGAAATAAAATTATACGATTAAAGGATATTTCAAGGAAATGAGTGAACATTGATTGTAAAGTTGATCGCCATTACGGTGGGACTTTCCCAAATCGATCAGCAACGAGTTTCCTTTCGAATCGTATATCCTTTGAACACAGTAACGCGTCTAACATAAAAGAGACACGGATGTGATTCCGGGACTTTCTCGGATTTCGTCTACACGTTTTCTATCTTTAATCGCCGGTCGACGACGGAGGTGTCGTGGAACTACGAAAGGTTCTCTCGTAAAATCACTAAGAGCATGGTCAGTCCGGCGATGCGTTCCGAACAACACGGAGAAAGTGGGACGATGAAAGTGCGATCGAACGACTGTGTGTACGTTTGTTTTCGCATTTGTAATTGTGTTAGTACCTTTATCGAGAGAATTACGCCTTTTTAATGGCTTATCGAATGATAAGAATAATAATAATGGCATGATAAGCGTCGCAGGCTTCCTGATTTAACATTCTTTTATCAGGGCGTATTTTTCGGCATTTCTAATCATTAAAGCATATCGTTTACAAGTATCGCGTAATCATCCCGATAATTTTCATTTAATTAAGAGCGACGATATATCATCAATTTGCAACTACAATTGTTAGCGCAGCACGAATTGTCATTACTGAGCACGCTGTCCTTCGGACATTGAAATCTTGGTGCTCGCTGAAGTCATCGACGGCAGGTCGCCCTACTTTGTGGATGACCGGTTAAAGGAAACTCCGCTGTTCTCCCCGCTGAGGGGCTTTCGAAAGAGGCAGGTGGAGTCTCAGACCTTTCACAGTAATCCTTGGTCAACTATCCTGGTAAAATTACCTCGGAAAAACGGGAAGGAAAGTATCTTACTGTATTACGTGACTTTAATTATGCAAATATATAACATTTTAGGAAATAATTCATTAGATAGTTTATTAATTAATCAAAGAAAATTTTACTTTTCGGAAAGCTCGTAAGGAGTAAGTAGAATGTTAATTCTTGATTGAAACTACTTTGTGGCGAACACCATGAAAATCTAGCTTATTTAAAATTCTAAAGGAAAATCTACGATTAGATTGCTCCGATTTGTTAATTACTTTTGAGAGAAACTCGATTATCATTGGGGTAAAAGTACGATGGAAGAAGCAAACGGGCAATTTCGATCCTTTCACAATGCTCCTTTCACAATTTTCTTTTTCTGATAAAAGAGAACTTTTTCGATAAGTATAACTTTTTCATATGGAGGAAAACTGATATTAAAACCCTGAAGAAAACATTTGTTGTATTTGTTAATTCAGTGTGCCGTTAATGCAGTAAAATTCTCTGCCATCAAGGTGACAGAATCTCGGAAAAGAGACAGATAGCCAGATAGAATTTCAATCTCCTTTCACAATCATCCTTGAGAGCTACTCGATATAATTATATCTTTGTGCGTGGAGGATAAAAAATATTTTGTTTCCGCAAGAGTAAGCAATTTAATTCGAAAAAATTAAACTACGCGTAATTTTGCAGGAAGAGTTACAGTTAGTCGAGTTAGAGAAAAGTGCGTTGTCATCTCAAGGTGAGAGGCTTCTGAAAAGCAAGCAGGTAAATGAGAATAGGCAGGCGGTATTTCAATCCTTTCACAATCATCCTTGAGGCCGATTCAACATAATTACCATTTACCATATAAAACAGAACGGAAAGTGTCTTCCTTCCGCACAATGTAACATTTTTCATTTAATATGTTTTTTAATGAGTTTTTATAGATGGCATACTTAATATCAACAAGAATTTTTTTCTTTCTCTTTTTTTACAAAACTAAACTCAAGTGAATATGATTTATATTTATTTATCTATTAATATTTACTTTTTATTGTTCGTAAGTGAGTCAGTAAGTAATCTTAATATACATTGCCTTGATTTTTGAGGGCAAAATTAAGCTTATTTGACTCACTAATTATCATACAACAAAAAATATTTTTCGATCTTATATATATTTAATCTGATTTGGTTGATTTAATCTTTTATATATTTGATGTCATATATTATTACCATAAATAGATCCTAGACTATCTAGATACATTATTAACGAAGTACAACGTTAATTTTCTTTCAGAACATTATTTAAGTATGTCAGATTTAAGAAATTTATTTTTATTAAAAATTTTTCATTTTAGACGTATACATAATTACTTTTAGCGCATTTTATGATGTAGTTTGTGTATGTATGTATCAATATTGAGGCGTTCTGTATGAAGATTTCTAATGGCTTTCCAATAAATCAAAAGATACATGAAAAAAATCTTGTCGATGTTACGAGCATTTAGTTAAACCGCAAAGTGTTAAAGCTCGCTCTTCAAGACGAATAGGCACGTCGAGCACGTTTGCTGATGGCTTCTAGGCAGGCGGTAGCGTTCATCGCTAGAGCTGTCGCTAATGGCTAGAAAGTCCGGCCTCCGTGATTTATGCGTCGAGCTCGTTTCTCTCGTGAGAGCTCTCGCTTCGGCACAGACAGGTGTATCGGAAACGGGTGAAGCCCGGAAATTGATCAACCGATCACCGATCGCAAATTAACCGAACGGTTGAGGATGCATCACCTTGTAATTATTTGCCATCGTTAATCAGCATCGGTATATCGGCTCACAATAATTTAGCGCCCATACATCGTCAGTAAATCGCTGCCTCATTAAATCGATGTATCCTTTTGTATACTATATCTTCATGCCATTTACATGGGAATTCAAAGATATGGTATGATTAATAGATTTAGTAATATGAAACAATTTATCAGTTGTTGATTTGTAGAAAAAAAAAAGTATTTATAATTGATTTAGTATTATTAGGTAGGAATAATTGCTATCTTAATTACTAGAGCAAATGAAATTAAAGTATCTTTACTGTGGAGATGCAACTTCCTAGCTTGTGATTTCGATTTTAACGGCGACTGAATTGATAATTGTAAGGAAAGAGAGAGCACGAAGAGAGAGAGAGAGAGAGAGAGAGAGAGAGAGAGAGAGAGAGAGAAGAGACGATTGTTTCGTTGAAACTAAAAGAGGCAATAAAGTTTTCTCGTAGACGATGGAAGGATTTCCAAAGTGTAGAGAGTGTGCAATCGGCAGGTGCAGTTTTCATGTGACTCATGGGGAATGGTGCAGCGTGGTAAAGTAACGCGAGACGTGCAACAGGATCTGAAAGTGAACCACTCGATTTCCGCTGGTCGCGGTGAATTGCGGAGCCTTCGAATTGACGATGTTTTCTCGTTAACCAAACGCGATCACTTCTTTCGAATATCTAAAAAATAGTTCCGAGAACAGTCTGCCCCGCAGTCCCTGGGATCGATTTATCAATTTACTTTTAATACTGTTTTAATGATCATTTTATATTGATTGTATCTGTGATTAATACGAGTATAAATTTAGATTTCATAATAAGAAATAAATACAAATATATTTCTAAGAGAAGTATGTTTTTTGTAATATTAAATGTAGAAACAAATTAAAATAATAAACTCTTTGCATTTGATGCTCGATTTTTTGCAATAATAATAGCCCAGATTGTTGACTGAAATCGAAAAACTTTGAAAAATATACGAAGTCAACCAAGAGCCCCATGATGTCATTGAAGCGCATATATTTCCGGATACTGCGTATGCTAAAAGAGACCGAATATTTTTGTGTTTCTGTCATCTCGGCCGCAACGAACTGAGAGTCGAAATGAACCAAACTGGAAAACTTTCACTTCACCTGGTGAGGTCATCGTCAGTCCTTAAATATTCTCCAGCATGACGCTTCACTTTCATGCATGGCAACGCTTTCGAGACTTGAAAAATCGAGCTGAGTAAACGAGTTGGCAAAGCGCGTGCAAAAACGTCTTTACGTAACTCTCTCGAAATCCTTCTCCGGGATTTCCGTGAAAAAAGACAACGGTAAAACGTCTGTTTGATCTTAATGAAGAAAGAACTCTAAATGAAAGAATGATCGTCTAGTTCCAAATTATTTGATTGATTTTTAAATCATGAAAAAAAGACATGCAGAATTTAAATTAATTTGAAACATTTTTACCTAGAATTTTATACACCTGATAAGGGGAGGCCGGGACAAGTTGTTACAATTTTTGATTAGCAATTTGTTTTCTGTATTAATGTATACATTTAAATTAATAAATATCTATACATTGCTTCAAGTACATCTTTGTTTAGATAGACAATTTTTTTCTGATTTGTATCTATGTCTTCAAATACTGAAAATTAAGATTTTCTATCAGTAGGTAAATTGTAACAACTTACTCCACTGTGAGGCAAGTTGTTACAAAGTTAGAGCAAATTGTTACATTTATGTACAATATCACTTGAAATATATATTTATATTGTTGTTTCCGTGCGGCCGACTCGCGAGGTTGCTCTCGCGGATGCGTACACGCACTCTCGAACCACCGAAATGAAATACACGAGTGCAAGTATAAAAAGAGCAAGAAACGTTTATTAATGAAGGAACACAGAATACAGAACACAGAGTACGATAAAAAGACAGAACTGATGTAAGACACGTCCGGACATGGCGACGGCTTACATCGGAATCTCTAGATTTTGTTATACAGTCGAAAGGCACTTCTTTACATCACAGATGTTGGTGAAGGACATATCAATTTTATATATATATAGGGTGTCTCATTTTAATGTCCCAAATAACTTTTTATTTTTGATCTTAGAAAAAAATGTTTCAGATAAAGGTTGTATGGCTTTGAGGGAAATAGAGATGAGTGTGAGTGAGATAAGATGGTGTCATTGACCTTGAATAGTTGCTTGAAGGTGATGTGAAGATTATCTTCAATTTCTTAAATGGAACTTCCTACTTTTCATTGCACATTCTTATGGATCATTTCGAGAGTTTCCCAAAACACTACAATTAAGTTCACTTTTATTAAGTAACTTTTCGAGTTATAACTTCCAAGTTACAGCACCGTCAGCATTAACATTACCCAAGGTGTCCGATGGCTAAAACCTCTTGAATATTGTTTAGAATCATGACTTGGATAACATTTGTCAAGATCAAGATCAGTGGATCCTCTGTTTGTTTTTTTTTTTTATAAGATCGCACCATTCTTTTATAACTAAACTGCTGATTCTCAATATGATAGAACAGATGAATCTGATTCCGAGCTATCCTGTCTATGAATGTCACATAAATTTATGTGAAAAAAACACTAACATTATTATCCGTGTGATTTATAGATATGAGAATGAGTGAACACAAATATGGCGCTGCTCAGCTGTTTTCAAATATGGAAACGAAGTCGGCATTCTATTTATAGAACTGTGTATCAATCTGTGTATCAATCAAGAAGAAACAAAATTGTTTTTAATGGGGTAAGTTAGAGAATTCGCTGTAACAACCTGCCCCGATCGAAGTGTAACAACTTGCCCCAACCTTCCATTCTCAATTTGAAAAAATATAGATCGACAACCAGTACATATATATCGATTCAAACAAAACGTGTTATTATAATCAAATGTATATAAAAGAAATATACAAAAGGATAATTATATATCTTTAACTTATGTATACAAGCGATTTATACAATGAAATATTTATTTTTAATAGTGAAAAAAAATATACGTAGCGTCTTCTAGAGTTCAAATATGACGGCTGAACTAAGTGAAGTTATAGAGTATCATAAGAATCATATACAAAAATTCATAAAAATGTGCTGCCATCTGTAGCAACTAAAAAAACTAACTGTAACAACTTATCCCTGTCCCCCCTATTATAAAAATAATCAATATTGAAAAATAATATTTATTAAGGGTCCATTCTATTTTGTGATTTGAAAAAGAAAACGATTTTTGGCATTTTAGGGGGGGGGGGAGGAAGTAATAAGATACATCTTTATTGTTTTAACATGTTATTTATTATACTTTTCTCTTTAATTTTAAATTTTATGAAGTCAATGTGTTGATTGTTAGTCTACATTCTACATAAAGTTTCGGGAAAGAAGCCTCTCTAAACATAATGCCAGAACAGAACTATTGCAGTCATCTGAAAGCGTTCAAAAAACGTTTTTCCTATTCAAAAATAATGTCTCTATTAAATAGACTATGATAATTGACTTCAGATAAAAATTAACAAAATGGCGATTATTTGAAAAAACAGAACACAATTTAAGGTGAAAAAAAGATTTTTTTACCTTAAATTGTGTTCTGTTTTTGCGTTAAAAAAAAGGTATTATTGATATTAATTTAATGTAGTCTATTCAGTAGAAAAAACATTGCTCTACAATCGTGCAAAATTTGAAAACGATACGTTCAATAGTTTTTGCTCTATTACTTCCGTTAGATCAAAAAATGTTGTTTCGAGAAAAACATGTTTAAAGTTTCAAATTTACTTTTTTTATTATTTATGTCTATATTTGCCATTAAGGTTTTAACATAATATTCTACACACTTGGGGCTATCAAATTATGCAAAAAAATTTTTTCAATTTTTTTACCCCAACAAGGTAAACTGGACTCTTAAATAAATTTATAAATATTTCTATTTAAAACATATTATTGGTCGCAAGACTTTATATCGATAATTTTGTAAAATTACACATATATAATAAAACACATTTAATCGCGATAAGTTTCAATTAAAAATAATGAACTAACGAGTTATGCAAATCCTTATATTAACATCAATAATAAAAGATCTGTACAAATTTTTAAATATATGTATAAACATTACATGCGAAATCCTCACATTTATGCTTATGTTTTTATTAAAATTCTTATAAAAAAACATAATAAACATTTTTCCGTGGACTCAATTTCTTTTAAATGTTTTATTGAAAACACAATTGCGATGATAATGAATATAGATAGGAAACTATCATTTATAATATTCATCATTTACTGACACAGATAATTTCTGCTTAATGTAATGTCGTCGAGAAAAATGCAATAACGAACGGGCACAATAAATAGTCCGTAAACTGCCAAAGAATTGTCTAGAACTGGTTACGAATGATTCTTGTTTGGTGAGAAAAATGTCCATATAAATGATTCTATAGCTGCGCCGTAATTATGATCGTCTCATTTGCATTTGCTGATGAATTTATTTCCTGCGTTAAAAGTCGAAATTACTAAAAGAGCGTTTATGCACGAATATAAATTTCTTATGAAAATCGCAACATTGCAGTTATATTAATTGAAGAATTATTTTAAAAATCTAATATAAATTACAATTTATTGCTAAAATTACAATATACAATAAATTTAAGAAAAAATAATAAGGAAAATTATCAGAATAAAAAAAAGTTTTTTAATTTCTAAATTTTCTGATCGAATAAATTTTATTTTGGTTAGTAAGTACATATACATATTTTTTATATTATAATTTTACTATTTTATATATATAATTTTATACTTTTATCTTTGGATTTAAGTTTTTGTTCAAGATTGTTTATGCGATTATTTTGTAAAATTTAATCGAATTTGAATAAAACCTGTCCCCGAGAATTAAAATTGCAGAAAAGCTCAGACACACAACACAAACATAAATACATCGTTAATAAATCACGATATGACGCGTGCATGAGGAAGATGGCCTGAAGATCGTCCTATTCTACAAGGAATTCTACGAGTCAGTGGAAACGCATTTCGTCCCTCCTCGTCAGAATGGTCGTCGAGCCTTGGTGTCAGTGAAGGTTAGGTATGGGTTCTTGCTCGGTGTCTGGTGACCCGGTTTGTACGACTGTCTATGTGCTTGAACGTTGTTAATTCTCTGGAGAAGTCTTATACCGATAAATTTCATATAGGATCTTTCATTTTTATCCTTTTCCACGCCTTCATTCAACAAAGGAATTACTTTTTTATTTAAACTTAAAATTCGACGATTAATTTTTACGTACAAATAAATTTCATATTTTGACCACATAGTACTGAAAGAAAAGACAAGGTAACTAAAAATTTTGAAAACTATTGCAATAAATGTGACAGTAAAAATATATTGCTGAAACAAAAAATTAAACGAAAAGTCATATTCTATCTTTGTTATAGTCAATCTTGAAGTCGTAAAATGATTTGGACAATTTATTTAAAATTTGTTATATTCAGAGATTTTAAATTTTTTTCACAAATCTTAAAAAAATAAAGATATATGTTCTACTTTATATAAATATATTAATAAATCCTTTTTTTTTTAATTTCAATTATATTAATATACAGATTTATTTGCTTTAAAAATATAGTAATTACATTTGAACATAATCATTTCTTCTTTTGAAATAGTTCTTCGTATGTAGATATTCGCATTCTTCAGTATTTGAAAAGGAAGAATTAAATCAAGATGGACTCTCATTGTAAGACTTAACCGCCGGTTTTTGTAGAATATCTATTCCGATTATGCGACCGTGTAATGTATTAATATCGATGTCTGGCGAGTTTGCGATCGTGTCACTGTTTTATCGTGCTGAGAATAAAGTTTGTTTTCTTTGCCATTTGCGTGTATTTCTCCTGACCTTCTTTATGTACCGTTTGACTGCTTTATGATAATTTCCTACAACAATTCTTCGTATATTTTACAAAAAAGTCTAGCCATTTCCTTTTTTCAGACTGATAGATATTGCAATAGGCAAGACATATTGCATAAGAATGTACAGAGCAATATTGTGCTCGCCGAGTAAAATAAATAAGATTTATTTTTTATTTTTATATTATTTTTTAATCAATAATTTTATTGCTTATAATTACTTAATATAAATTTTTTAAATGAAAATTAGAAAATAATTTTGTGCGACTGGTAAAGATATCGCAAGACACTACCGTATGATATAAGTTAACGAGAACGCAAAAAGAAGGTTTACGAGGCTATCGCGAGTATTCCTGGCATGCGTAGACTGTCCGCTTTTATTTTTCCGGTAGCTACAACGTACGTACACAACATGCTTTGCGAGAATGTCGCTGGGTTCCACCTTCTGCTTTGTTCGAACTTTCAAAGATATCAAAATATTCTAACCACGTAGTTCGAGAAATTCTGATAACCCAGCAATCGCATGCTTGTATTCATTACATATATAATTCACAGTCATGGACATCAAAAACGTAAATAAAAGTATGTCTACAGTATATATCGGAAAAGAGAAAATAGAAATCTATCGACAGAGTTAAATGTTACAATTTTTAAATTTAAAAAAGTTATAATACATATAGGTATATAAACATATTTTGAATTTATAACGTAAGGATAAAAATTTAATAAATTAAATAACATAAAATACAAATTAATACAAAACGTGAAAATATAAAATAAACTCAAAAGAAGAAAATGCTTAGATAGCTTGCAGATAAAAAAAGTTATTAATTTAGTAAGATATTAAATTTTAAGAAAAATGATTGAATCATAAATAAGATGATGTGAAGGAAGAGCTCGCCTCGAAGCAGCTGTAATTATTCGCAAAACCGCATGTTTCTTGGCTGTAGTTAATTACTCCTCGAAGGATTAATCATGTCAGATGTGATGTACGCGTATAAGAAGAATGTCTTGTTAGGATTTCATTTCAGATTATTTATATTGTCGCTAATTCCCAGCAATAGAATAAAATATCATATTATTAATAAACATATGTTTTATGTAAACGTTTTAGGTAAATTTTTTGAAAACAAAAATTTCGAAATACATTCTTTGCAGAAAAATATTATAATTTCAAATTGAAATATATTTATATTTATCATGATTTATCACTTTAATGTAAGAATAAATAAACTAATTACTTATGTCACGATAAGATTTTACTTCAATTATAGGATAATCAAAAAATTTCAAGAGATGTTCAAGTCCCTTGTTATTTTTTTGTAACAAAGTTGAAACAGCACTCCAACTTGTGTATAATTTATTGCCAAGGATTAAGTTATAATTGGGATACTTGCAACATTTGCGCGCACTCGATTAATTAAAATCTTTAATGATTTCAACGACTGCATGTTTGTAGAGATACAAAACATCTATCAACTTTCTGCTCTTGTTGCGTTCTTCGGCCGCTCTCGAATGCACATTCTCGTAATCGTGTCGCAACTGTTACCACGCGCGCGATCAGTTGCTCTCCGGCTTTCTTCGGCAATTATACGAGCTGAGGAAGAGGGACCTGACAAAAGCCGACTCTAAAGACCTTTGCAAGACTTTCTTGAGATTATGGACTTTCTACTAGCTAAATCTCCCCCGACTGCTCGACGATGAGAAGGATATTATGGTTAGTGACATGAACAGTGACGTTGTGATTTAAACAATATATTAGCAATATTGTATTATTTTTTAAGCTATGTACTTACTGAATATTTTTAGATTTTTATAATTTTGATATTATCTATGTGAAACTGTCATATATAAAACATTTAATTTAAACACTTTAATGTTTATTATCAATATATTCACATATTATTAATAGTTTGCAATTATTTATGTATTTTTTATATTTTATTTAATATGAAACTATATTCTTACGTTTATAATCACAATTTAAGATGTATAATGATAGAAAAATTAATTTTAAGAAAATATTATTATAAGAATAAAAATAATTATTTTTATAATTTGTTAAAAATTGTTAGGCTATTAAAATTATTATTTTATTGTGAATATATAGTTTATATTTAAAGAATATTCCAAATTCTTTTAACAATTATTTAAGATTTCTTACAAATTTAGAAAAGAAACGAATTACTGTGCGAAAATAACACGATGAGATTATTGTTGCACAAATGGTATCTTGTTACATAGTAAGGCAACTTATAATAGCATAGTTGGTCTAGAGAGAAAGGAATCGTTGGCGTAAGCAGGATTTACTACATTGAACGTCATTATCTTGCATGTCTACTGTTTTACACTAAAAGCAAAATTATAAAATAATACATTGATTATTTAGATATCAGAGTAACGATATTTTACGTTTAAATATTAAAGTAACGATTGCTCTAACATCCATGTACACACCGAATACATGTGGCTTTCTCCATATATATTAGAAAGCGTATATACATATATTGTATATTTATCATATCAGATATATCTTTCCAAGAGAACTTAACGTATCGATGTTAACAATTATTTAAAAAAAAAATACAAAATTAATCAGCAATTTTTGGATTATTTCCTATGGAATTATTGCTAGAATTTTATTTTTATTCCAAAATACTCATTAATTCTTTTAGTAAAAATAAATAGCTTATAGAAATTATTGATCCATAAATGCTATAAATTATTTTTTGTTTGTACATAGAAAGGAGATACTTCTAACAACATACGTTTTATAAAATATTGATAAATTTTCGGATCTTTAAATCCTCAATTTCGCATTTTTTTTTCTATAGAGATTTCTTTCAGGTTCAGATTAATTTTATAGATATTTATATTTACTGCGTATTCCGGAACTAATGCTTTTTTATATAAAAATAAATTCTTTATTTATCATTATATTAATTAATTAACGTCACAAAGTTTAGATTATTATTTTAAATGTACACTCAGAGAAAAAAATAAGCACTTTTTGTAGCGATGGCATATATAAGTGACAACTACAAATTTTATATGTAGAATTAATGTATATAGTCGAATAAACTTTTCTATATTGTTTTATTGCAATTAAAATTGAATGATTACAAGAAGAACTAATAACTAATTTAACTTTAATTGGAATAACTAAAATAATTTATTCAACCATTATGTATATGTATTAATTCTACATATAAAACTTATATAGTCATCACTATTATTAAAAACACTTCTTTTTTCTCTGACGTATATTTAAGGGAGAGATGTTATAATATAAATAAATTCCGATCGGTCAACTGGCATAATCACGCATTAAACTCACCAGCGGATATCCAGAAGCACAGCATCGCTGCCACGACAGGCCACCAAGCCGACATCGCGCTACATCGATGAGACACGATGACGATGATCTGCGAGAAATCCTGGCGTCACTCCATTCGACACGTTTTATCCGATTCGCACTCCGATCTCACTCGAGTCGTCTCGGTTTTCACAGATCACTCGATATTTACAAGATACGCGCACCTCATCGATTTTAACACAATCATCTGTCTAATCTTTATTCATTAGAAGACATTACTATCTATTTATCGACTATCAGATATTTATCGACTTCAAATATGGTACTTTGAAGAGGAGATCTAATTTGGTGTAAAAGTCTCTAGTAAACGCATAGAAATAATCGTTCAGTTTCAAGATAATATTGAGAATTGCTGATAAAGGCAATGATCGTGTACGTTATTGTTACGCCGCGTTTATCACTATTAACATCTTTTTCGTTAACCACACAAATCTCTCTCTTTGCGCATTTTTTTTACTTTTTAATGCTTTTTTTTGTGCTTTTGGACAAACTTACACCTTCCACGCACCTATGTGGTGCACATTCTATCATTTTTATTCCGATCAGATCTTTCAAACATACGAGTTAATTTAAAAGTAAATGTGAAAATGTCACTGGAATTTTCAACATTGCGCTTATATTGTACATAATTCTTCCAAGGTCCTTTGGCGAACCAACGGTAGTCGCTACCTCCTCTCACTTCTATAATAGTAATTTATTATTTAATGTAGTTATTAAAATTTTTTCTAATATTTTCTATTATTATGTTAATCAGTCCAATTAATATATATTATTTTAATCAATTATTATTATTTTGATATTAATATTGAATATATTCAAAGATCAATTAATTTGTTGAGATACTGCTTACAAATCGATTGGTAGTCTATCTTCAAGTCTTAAGTCGGGCTTGGGCCCACTGTGGTGTGTAAAGACATAGCGGTCCCAGGGACCGCTAAGGATCCCTCAACCGTCAAAGCGAATATAATTCATCAAAGAATCCATTGGAAATCTGGACACTCGTGTCTCCTTCGTAAATAACAAATTTCGCACTATGATTTGCACATCATCAAGTGAAATAACGAAGGCACCTCAGGGGATCGACTGAAGAACAAGTTTGACGACGGCTGGCGAACGGAGCGCCGACGCGACTGTGAGGCCGCGACGTTGCGACCTGTTCCTCGACCGTACTCGGTAAATCGGTACAGTGACGTATATCAGTACGGGCCCCATTAGGGGGGATTATGGGTTCTTGAATTCTATATTATAAAAAGATGTTTCATTGAGATAATAATTTGTGGAAAAAAGAAATGTCCAGAGAGTTTGTCATATTAAAAATTGAATCGTATACCGATTTTATTTTCTTTGTTATTATTAATATTATTATATCGAGAATTGTTGAAAATTGTAAGAAAAGCAAGTATTTTGGAGAACAGATCTTAAAAAGGACTTTGTCAAAAGTCATTTGAAAACAATAATAAAATTTCTCAAAAATATTTTCCATTACAAAAACTTTTTTTATAATGCGCAATGTAATTAATATAATTATATATTTTACATAAAAATTCTATTCTGATATTATTTATTTTTAAGTCGTTTTTTATATTTTATTAATTAGTTAATATTATCGAATAATTTCAATGTCTCGGATACCTGAAACTTCAAAAATAGAGTTGATCCGGCAGCGCCGCCATCATCTTCGTCGTATAAGCCGCAATATTGCCGACTGAAGAAAATAAACCACCAGTGGCGTAAAATTTCATATTTAAAATTAATTCAGTGGCGCATTCATCGTGAAATTAACGCAGAGCATAATTTTTAGAAACCCAAAGAGATTGTAAATATAATTTCTTTATTTCAAATTTAATTTTACTGTTTATAAAAAATTTATATTATTGGGTTCAAGAGATTATTTTTTTATCATTGATATACTTATATTCGGATTTCAATTTTTAGCATTTTAATATGTAGAAGAAAAGCAAAAAATAGTTTTTTTTAAATAGTTTTATAAGTTAATTATTAAATTAATTAGTTTTTGATATATTTAACTTGATTAAAGTTTTATTTCTCTTAAAATAAAAATTCACGAGAAGAATTTAAAATACAGAATACTTTATATATGCCAGAAAACAAAGCTTTGTGTAAATCCTTAAGAGAACAATGAAGTTATCCCTAGATCGCAACCAAGATCACTTTCCATCAATCTTTGAAATAAATATAACCTATTTTGGTATAAAGAAGCAAATATTTAATCTTCTTAACCCTATTT
Source organism: Acromyrmex echinatior (assembly GCF_024713525.1). NCBI lineage: Eukaryota > Metazoa > Arthropoda > Insecta > Hymenoptera > Formicidae > Acromyrmex > Acromyrmex echinatior. The sequence goes on along the minus strand of NC_141860.1, from coordinate 2,901,781 downwards.
TCAAAATTGTTTGGTAATATTGCGATTTTATAATACGATACGATAATAGTACGATGTAATGGATGAATTCATAAATATACAACAGGGACATAAATATGGTACCTGTTTATCCTTCTCAGTGATGGGCCGTAAAAAGTTTCGAATCTCGGTAATTATACACATCAATCGATGATTCCTTAATTAACCATTCGCTTAATCGATAACTCCATTAACAAGTAATTGTCTTCTCTATCTACACGAATACATTTGCGTTAAAATTCTTAGGTAATTATAACTATATACATATATATTATACAAAAAAATCTATAAATATAAATATATGATAATACTGTATATGTTTTATATCTATGTCTATCGTATGTTCGTATCGTATGTGCGTTTCCTATCGCATACAACTTGCGATTCCGTTAATTAATTAACAGACCTTGTCTGTCGAGGTGTGCGCAATTAGCGCCTCCCCGGAAGCGGGCGATGCGCCCATCAGTATTATGCCGTCAAGGAGAAAATACTCGATGATTTCCGGGACGAGGGATTCAAAAACTTTCCTTTCGCGACGAGATAAGAATCGGATTATTCGACATGCTTCAATAGTACCATCGGATTTGATTAATGTCGCGAGGGATTATGGAGGCGATAGTCCTTTGCGAAAGCCGTGCAATATTGAAAGTGAAGTAGATTATTGCGGATTTTCCTATTACAGGTATTGATTTGATCTTTTTATTAATGTAAAACATTAATTTTTATTAATATAACACAAAATGTGAGAATAGTGATAGAATGTATTTTTATTAATTTTAATTAAAAAATTGTAATTAAAATTGTTACTTTTGGTTTTTGCAAATATTAGTAAAGTTAATTTATTCATCATATTATTATTATTATTTTTTGTTTCATTTTATTGAGAAGTTTATAATTGAAGGAAGATTAATTATAGAATTCATTATAGAACAGACGGCTTTCAAGATGTTGTTCTGGTGAAAGATGTAGGCATATCCTGCAACCTTTTAAACAAAAATACAGTCGAGTCTGATATATCAATTTCAGGGGTTGAAAACTATCTTATTAAACAGCTTAAACTCGAATACAATGAATTGTCGAATATTACAAAAAAACTAAATATGTATACTAAGGATATTTTGAATAATTTATCATCGAGATGCAGAAGAAAAGAGCAACTCCTTAAAAAATTGGTATAAAATTTAACATTTTAATTTAATTTGAATTAATTTTTAAAACAAATTTTAATTTAAATATATATATATATACATATATATATATGTATATACATTAATTAGATTAGAACGTATATTTTAGAATGTGTATTCTGCTTAAAGTATATTAAATATATATACTTGTATATAGCTTTAATAATCTTAAGAATTTAACGACCTATTTAATAATTAAAATTAAAACCGGTTATTGCAACTTTCTCTAAGAAACTTTTATTACAGCATGTAGCTTCGAAGCATGTAATGGAAACACAATGTACAGATGAAATAGGAGAATATAATCCTTGCTTAAAGTTAAGATCTCGCAATGATACAAAGAGAAAATGTGGATCATCCGATATTGATTTAGATAAAAGTTCTGTTAGAAAGGAAATTACTCGAAAGAAAATGCATGGTATAGTTATTATATAGCTACAATAAAATCGTTTTGCACATCTTTTATTTATTTTATAAATAAGAATAAGAATTATTAATAATTAAATAATTAATATTAATAATAAATAATTAATTATTTATTTTAACATATAAAACTCTTTATTGTTATAAAACGTAAATCGTACATTTCTTCATAGGAAATAATACGGAAAAGCGATGGGTAGAGTTTAATAAAGCTTTCACGAAAAGATTTCTTGAACTCTCGTCGAAATGCAGTGGCGTGTTGCTTCGTAATTATCTGATAATGAAAAGAGAGAAAGTATCTAGTAATGCGTCGAAGGCTCGTTTAAATAAAACCGAAAATTTCCCGCTCTCTGGTAAATTGTGCGAGGATCGTGCAATGGATAGATCTTGTAAATGCTTTTACGCAAGCAAATGCAATCCTCTGGTGTTCACTAATTGGCAGGAAATATCCAAACCAAAAAATTATAGATCCAAAAGTGCGTTTACCGTTAACACTTCCGAGTTGCGACGAGCAGTCAATCGCAGAGATTTGACACGCAATCGGAGAAAGCCGGATTCAAAGACGGATCCGATAAATTATGATTATATTTTATATTAAATTATTTTGTATTATATATTTTTGTCATTTTTTAATATTTGTTTTATTAGTGATTGACTTTTGTATAAGTTACAATATTATATTTTCAACAACACACGAAATATATAAAATGTAAATATAATAATATATTTTTATGAAATATTTTACGTTTATTATTAAAATAAATATAATATTTATTAAATAGTAATTTCTCATTTTAAATTATAAAAATATACACTTTTGAAATTTTTAATTTACTCTATAATTTTGAGTAGGATGTTATAAGTTAAAGTTTAAGCTATTTGAGAATCATTATTCTCGAAATATCGACCTATCACAAAAAGACTGATCGATTAATTTAATATTCATATAAAACAAATATAAAAAAATGTAAGGATAAAAAAGGATAAAAAGGAGATTTAAATATTATAGTATAATGAAGTGTAATTATTATATTATTTTAGCTATTTCATTTCGATGTGTCGATTAAAGTACGATTGATGTGGCATCAATCAAACATGCACAAGTGCAATAATTCCAATCGATATACAGGATTACGTTCCAAAATTCAATTCTGTCGAGTATTATTTTATCCTTGTTGATCATTAAATGTTGAATAAAGGATACTCGGAATTGACAGAGCCAAGTTTTTGAACGCACCTCAAGATGTTCCTTGATTAAATCGCCAAATTTAAAATATGAATTCAGGACCTCAAAACAAACAATTTTCTTCTGGACAACTCAAAGGTATTGATAGAGAGAAAGCTTTTGCTTGCAAAGCTCGTAATTGTAACTCGTAGTTCGTAGCTATCATAAATTTTTGTCATGGCAACCGCCGATATTCTACTTTTTCCATTTTTACAAAAACATTAACTGGCACAATAATGTAGATTTTTGACAATTACTGGTTTGAAAATAAGGAGTTTTTGCAATAATGTGAATCCAGATACGGTACGCTAAAATCGCATTACCCTTTTCTTTAGTTATTAAGAAGAAGATAATATGACCTTAGCGTTTACCATATCTGAATAAACGCTATTGCAAAAACTCCCTAATATGTAGGAACAAAGCTTTAAAATTTTCAGATTTGTCTTTTATTTTTTTTAAGAAAATATGATCATCGTATCCATAATAGAAGAAAGTTAGGTGTGCTCTTGCGCGTACATTTCTAACAGCTAATGGCTGGTTCAACAGAGAAAAACTAATCACTTAGCACTTAGTGATTCTTTAATATTATTGGCTGCGTTCAGCGGACTCAACAGTTGAGTAAGCACTCGCTGCTATGTATTTTTCCAGATCTAAAATGCTGATTGGATGATCTAAAATTCTAAAAGAATACACCAATAACAGCAAGTGTTCATTCAACTGTTGAGTTCGTTGAATGCGCCCATTGATTGTTGCCTTTAGTTGTTCTTTAAATCTAAATGTAAGAAACTAATCATATTAAAGAATCACTAACTGTAAGCGCTAATCACTGTAAGCGCTAACTGGGAACCTATCATGGAACATGTCGGAATAATGAATTCCCATCGGGAATTTAATAAGAATCAATTGCTGAGCAAGTTGCATTCCAAAACGCATCAAAAAAAAAGTGTTGCAACCTTTCTGTGACCGGCTGTACATACATATACACATATACATATTTGCAGAAATGAACTGAAAATGGCAGAACCAATCAGAAAAGAGAACACTATCGCTCCACTTTCTTTTGATTCTCTCTACGGTGAATCGTTACTAATATTGCTAGCTTAGCGTTTTTTCCAATAGATTTAGCATATTTTCATATCAGTTGGGGTGCTATTTTATTTGTGCGTTTTTGTCGTACGACAAATTTTTCAAGCCTATTGATTGGCTAGAGAGATCTGAGGATCTCTTTGTCCTGTACACATTTGTCGTACGACAAAAACGCACAAATGAAAGAGCACCCTAAGGCCAATATTACGCGTCTGTTTTTTATCGTACGACAATTTTGTCGATTGGCTATAGGACAAAGAAATCCTCTTTGTCGTGCAGCCAATTGACACGCTTGAACAATTCATCGTACGACAAAAAACGGACGCATGTAATATTGGCCTTACGGATAACGGATTTTCTAGATTATTTTGAAAATAGAAACGGCGGATTTTTTTTTTAATAATTTACGATGGTCACGAAGACATAAAAAATGTCATAATTATTATCTCAATGAAAAAAAAACATTAATAATATTATTGAAACAAAGGAGGCGTATCTACATAAATATAAAAATTTTGAATTACATCATTTTTTACATTTCGAATAGTTATAGTGCATATCACTTTATTGTATAAACACAAAAAATATAAAAATAAAATATAAAAATGTATTTTCGTTTATTATACAAAAATATATTTTACATAAATATGTATAAATATGTATATTTTAGTCTCATTTATTCAACCGATTCGTTAGTTTCTTTAGCTTAAAATAGGCTCACTACACTTATTTATAAACTAAAACTTAAGTATTTATCCAGTACAGGACATATATATTTTTTGTAAATAAAAATCTTCTAAATTTAGAAAACTAATTTGATATCTAAATTCATATAACGATTTATTATTTTTAATTTATTTTGTATGTTTTTTTTTGTAAAATTAAGCTTATTTTTAGAATTTTTTTTATAAAATATAACTTATTTTTAGTTTTTCGTATTTATCTTATTTCGTCATTTATCTTATTTCCGGAATTTTTCAACTTTATTTAATAATTTACTTTTATAGAGTATTTTTGTAAAATTTAGTTTATTTCTGGATTTTTTGGTAAAACATCTAGCGGAATTTTGAAATTCAGAGAGTTGGCAACCCTGATCATTGCATCCTTGTTTTTCGCCAATGGCTGTATTCAGCGGACTCAATAGTTTAATGAGCGCTCGCTATTAGGGACTTCGCACAATAAAAGGAACAGAGAACAGAGATTAAGAATTTCAACTTATCAGAAATCATGCAATGTGGAATACACAGTTTCTGATAGATGAAATTCTTATTCTCTGTTCTTTGTTCCTTTTATTGTGCGAGCCCCTTATTAATGTATTCTTTTAGATTATCTAATCAGCATTTTAGTTCTAGAAGAATACATCAATAGTAGCGAGCGCTTAACTGTTGAGTTCGTTGAACGTAGTCAATGGGCACGTTCAAATTGAAGCGACTAGACTAGCCTGCTTGCCGAGCAAATGAACATAATTGGTTGTTACTTATAGATCCAACCAATCATATTCAATCGCTCGATAAGCATGCCTAGCCGCTTTGCCGTCTTGAACTCGTCCAATATTAAAATAGATGAGGTAACCGTCATGTCGCATAGTATCGCTTGTTGGAAAGCTCCTTATTACACTAGTTCAGAACTAGTTCAGAATTCTTCGAAAAAAAAAAACAGACCTTATTTTATGATTATCAATTTTGAATATCATTAGAACAATACTTTTGAAATTTTATATCTGTATAAATGTATAGATTTATGTCTAAATTATATAATAAAATATGTTTTAAAAACAATGTATTATAAAAATATAATAGTATTAATAAGTTGAACAAAACGAGATTATAAAGGTTACGTGACAACCTACATTGTGCAATATATAATCTAATCAAATCTTGAAACATCAAATTCGTTAATTTTTTGCCGTTATGATTGAGAATCATGATATTGATATCATTTCGGTTTATAACAATGGGCAGGGCAGAGTTTGGAAAAACCTCAAAATAAATGATAAAGATTATGTGATATGTTTTATAAAGGAAAATGAATCGAGAAAAGTTTTTCTAACAGATCTAATAGAAATTTGGGTGGAGACTCTGACAGACGAAACTATGTTTCATAAATGTCAGGTACTACGAATTGTCTCAATTCTATCTCATAAATATGTATTACGTATATAAATTAAATTTTTTATTCATCAATAAATGTGAATCATGAAAGAAAAATGTAGATTGAAATTTATTTTACAAGTAATAAGAATATTTTTCAATTTTCTAAATGAGATATTATATTAGCAATACTCATATATAATGAAACGTGTTAATTTGTAGACTATGAATCCTCTTTTAAATCTTGAAATTTTTGATTGGAAACAAGTGACACTGGATATGTTAAATGATATTCCTCAATACGTACATGCAAACGTTTTAGAAGTTACAACATATCGAATAGAATTACGAAAAGACAAAGAATTTGTAAAATTGAGATTTTCATTGGATCTTCTCAAAGGAACGCCACAACAATTTTGGGAAAGTGTGACTATGCCTTTCTGCTCATCATCGATGGAATTGATTCGCCGGCACATGATTCTGCTAAATCTGATTAAACAGAAGGATGAAGAAATAGCGGAATACAAAGCTGAAGGCGCAAAATTAATTAGAAGTACGCGTTTCTTGCAGTGTGTTATAGTATGGTATCACATTTTAAAGTTGAAAGTTAAACATTATTTGTATCTTGTATGTAGAATATATCGCTACGAAGCCATTCAATGAAGAATTGTTTCACACTGATGCTGCTGGATCAACTAATTTTGTAAATACTTTCCAATCTGTGATTCGTTTTTATAATGAAATAACCTTGTTAAAGTCACACACAAAACTAGAAGTATCTTCAAACAATGCAAGGTACAATAAGACATGTCACAAAGAATATACCAAATATTTATTGCATTTTCTATTCATTTTAGTAGCACTAATGACTCCAAGATTGAGGGAAATGTTCCTCTCGATTCGTCAAAGAATGATTCTACACACAAGCTAAGGCAAGATGAATTGAATAAACAAGGACCTTCAAAAGTTGAAGAGTACAAAGCAAATCTTTCTAGCAAAGCTTCATTTTCGAAAATAAGTAGTACGTCTCATACGATACGTAAGAAAAGAAATAAAAGAACTTTGAACGACTTTATAATGTAATTATGAAATTACTAGGTCACTAATAATAAGTAACCTAATATTTTACTGCAATATAAAAGTAAGTAACTTTGTGTTTTATATTTATGTTATTTGTGCTATTGTGTGATATGTGCTACATATGCTAGAAATACACTAAAAAATGATAAATTCTAAATTATATATATATATATATATATATATATAAGTTAGAACTTAAAATCTAAGGAATATATTAAAACTTACAAAAATGAAGTAAGAAGATCAATTATCTATATAAAATGTAATAAGAATCAATAGCAGTTGCTTTTGTCTCAGAATTCAATTCTAATGATATAAAAATTTAACAGTAGATCAATTATATTCATCGGTAAAATAGATTTGCCAAATTCCTTGGTTGAGATCGAGAATCCATATAAAAATTTATTTTAATATATTTTCTAATGATATAAATATATGTATATTTTTAATTGTTAAAGCTGTATCATAAATTTTAAATCTAAATGATTAAAAAAAAAATAAGGGCTCGTCCGGGATTTGAACCCGGGACCTCTCGCACCCTAAGCGAGAATCATACCCCTAGACCAACGAGCCATATGTTTATAGCGATGTAAATACAAGATATCCAACTTTAATGTTATGGTAATTATGTATACTGACTAACACACTAAATACACGCATATACGCACAAGGCGTTATCTATATTATTAACTGCGCGATAATTCTCACTGCGTGGCATATGTTCAACATGGCGGGCCACAGTCAGCAAGACTTCAATAGGAGTGCATTGACACTCGATAGCGGACGGGTAAACGTAATTGTTTTACAATTTTAATTGCACACAATAACATTTAATCGATGCATACGTCACGATACACTTTGGTTGATAACGCTACCGATTTACGTTTTTTGGTTGCACTCTTTTGTACTTTTCGTTATTACAATAAATGGAGTTCGATATATAATACTTGTATAATAATTTTAATATATAATCAAAAAATATGTAAAAAAAAGAAACGTGAAGAAAATGTAGAAAGTATAATCAGAAAAAATAAATCCTATATTTATTGAAATAATTTGTAGCAATTATATTTCTTTTTTTATGCAGTTAATGTATGTGAATCACTTGTGCTATAAAGAGCATATCAAAGATCATGCATTTTTTCGTAAATATAAATGTCTTGATTTCTAAACTTTATTTTCTTTAAACAAATATTTAATGAGAAGAGATCACTGATGACAGCATTTTAATTTTTAATATTAAATATTTTTGTGTAAGTTAAGTATCCCGCATAAAAATATATCACTAGTATCACTGCTACTGCATTAGTATCACTACTGATATTCAATGATGTCACTGTTGATATCAATAATATTACTACTGATACGCAATAATATCACTGCCGAGCCAGTAGTGTTACACTACTAGTGACACTATTTGTTAAATTTATTGCACTAATGACACTAGTAGTATATTTTTATACTGGATTATAAATCAGAATGAAAATTCTCTTAAATTTAAATTCATTTATTAAATTAAAAATAATAAACAATAAGACAGGAAACAAGACCGTTTATATTAAATAACATTACAATCCGAAGCGCCACTACGGTCTAAGTATTAAGATGTTGAACTAATATATATATTATTCAAACGAATAAATTAATTTCAGAAATAATAATCACGTGTCAATATGGTTGTCGACATTAACGCAATTAATCTGAAATGTAATAATCCCCCCCAAAATTCCCCAAATTAATCTTAAATTAATCTTTTTTCGCAATAAGTTTATTACAGTTTTTTAAGATTAATTTGGGGAATTTTGGGGGGGATTATTACATTTCAGATTAATTGCGTTAATGTCGACAACCATATCGACACGTGATTATTATTTCTGAAATTAATTTATTCGTTTGAATAATATATATATTAGTTCAACATCTTAATACTTAGACCGTAGTGGCGCTTCGGATTGTAATGTTAAAAATAATAAAAATTAGTAATTTTTTGCAATTAAATTTTTAAGCGACTGAAATTTGAAAATAATCTGAAGAAAATAATTTTAAAAAATATTATTTATTTTGTAAATAAAAATCTATTTGATAATTTATCTTATAAAATGCAGATTTTTGAAAGTAATTGCAATTTTTTCCATATTCTTCATTTTCTTTATACACACACATTCTTATTATTATTTTTATATTTTTCTTACTTTCATATTTATAATCGATAACGTAGGCATGGTATACGGGACAAAGAGCAGAAAAGATTCCTAATGGTTTGATGAGAGTCATTGGTCGCGATTGTCTCGGTTTGGATCTCTCATATAACGAATTGTCAACTATTTCTGGTATAAAGGATTTTGAGCAGCTTCAAGAATTGATCTTGGACAATAACAAGCTTGACAATCTCAAAACGCTACCTCATATGCCGACTTTGACTACTCTGAGTCTTAATAATAATAAGGTGCTCTACTTCAAAAATATTGAAAAAAGTAATGAAATCCTTATGAAAATTAGTTTCAAAAAAGATTTGTGAAATTTTATACAAAAAATTACTATTATAATAATATAAATATTATTAACAATATTTAATTTTTAAGTTATTTTTAATTCTTTTATTAATTTTTTTAACACATTATTTGTTACTAAGGACTTTTACAGAATTCTTTTATATAGAAGTCAAATAATAAACTTCGTTTCTAGATATTCAATATCGACAAAGCTCTTGATAGAATACGAGAATGTTGTCCCAACGTGGAGTACGTGAGTCTTCTGGGCAATCCCGGTTGTCCTGATCAATTGACCAATCCGACGTTTACCGATGAAGATGATTACGAGCGTTACAGGCTATACGCTATCCACATTTTACCTCCGAGTCTTCGCTTTCTAGACTCCCGAAGAGTTACTCAGCAGGAGAAATCAAATGCTAACACTCGCGGTAGATATTCCAAGACGATCAAGCTCATCCCGGAGTTGATTCGCAAGTACGTACCCAGTTCAACGCAAACCAATAATGAATTTGATGACATATACTTCAACATCCATTACACGCCATTGCCGAATTCGGTGCGCAATCCTCAAGATCACAAAGGTACGTATAGCAATCAAATCAAATTATGAAATAAATTATAATATTATATAAATTATAATTGGAAATTATTTTAAAACATTTTTGACATTAACTTTTACTTTTTAAAATTGTTCATTATATTAACAAATATAATAAGTAAATAAATAGTAAATATAAACTAGTAATACATTTTCTTCCAGGTGTATATGGTAAATGTAAGTATCGATATTCTGGCAAGAATTCAGAAGGCAACAGGTTCATCTCGAACAACGATCTTTAATCGAGAATTGCATATATATTTCTAAGCGTGGCCTTAAAATATTTTCTAGTCAGATATGATTGATATTAATGAAATATTATCAACACAAAATCTTTTCATAAATCTCGACATTAATAAACTCCATTGCCCGCGTCTATTGCATGATTAATATTGTATTATCGATATTGTATTGTATTATTGTACTAACGATATACTTAGAGATTTACTGTAATACATATACTGTAGAAACATACATATCAAGATTTATATTATAACAAAAGTTACATTTTGATCAGTAATTATTATATTTTAATAGATTATGATTATTTACTTTAAAATGGATACATCTAAATAAATAACGCATAACTGATAAAAAATATATTTAAAAGCTTACGATATATAATTTAAAAAATCATTGCGAAATATTTTTAAAAAATGCTTTTAAGAATAAAATAAAAGTATAAAAATTATGTAAAATGAAATTGATTAATTATATATATGATTGTAAATTTTTTTATGTTACGATGATTCATATTTTTTATTTTTTTAGATGAATTTTATCATTATTCAATATATATCGATTTAAGTTTCTTTCACTTGCAGGACTGATGTGATTTCTCTCGATAAGTATGATTTATGTTTATAACTTCTTATAGGCATTTATATTTTTACAATAAATAAATTATGCGAAATATACGAGTAAACGTATAAAACTTTTATTATCATGTACACCGACGAGCGACATATAAATAAATGTCTGTTTCTCTAAGTTTTTAACATTACATTTCATAACATTAATTGCTAAGTGAACTAACATATGTAAAATAACTTGGAGGCTCTATCGGAGTAGAAAACGCAATGGGTTATCATAATAAAATCCTCGATTTTCTATTGGTCCATAAATGCGCACGACATACAATTATCGTAACGACTAAATTTATTTCAGGAATATCGAAATCTTATATAACTACGTATATCTCAAAATTTATATTAATTTAAGACACATATATTGATCCTACGAAGGATAGTTGAATTAAAAAAGAATTTACACAGAAATATGATTTTATTAAATTTACGACTTCGATAAACTTACTCTTTCTACGGAAATTCGGCGCTTCAGTTTTCTAAATTTTATCTTTGTTAAATATGTATTTACATTTTTATTTTAAATTTCTCTCAGAATATAAATCAATTTCCTCTTAAAAAATTACATTCGAATTTCTTGACTTAAACATAATTTTCTTTGATTAGAATGAAAATTCGAGAATTATTAAATAAATTTCTTATTTGAAAGATCAATTGCACTTAAAAAAAAAATTATTTTTATAATTGAAATTTTTTAATTCATCTATCTTTAGCTCAAGGAGCTTACGCATCACACAAATCTCTACGTAACATTAAAGGCAGTTTCACAGTTCCCTTTCGTTAACCCTGTTTTTAGGAAGAGAGACAGAGAATCTTAAAGATAATTACAACGACTTACGATGTTATACTCATAAATAATTGAAGGTATACTAAATCAGTTAAGTACGAGTTCATCAATTCGAACCTTCGATTTATCCTTGAACCTTCGAGAGTCGTCGATACTTATAACACGATCTAGCGGTGCATCTAGCGCTAAATGCATAACTGACTATGCCAAATATTATGTTAATATTGGATCAGAACATTCGCATTTAACGCTAAATGAACGATATAAAAACAAATCGCCGCTGAACGCACACCGCGAATACGAGCCTTTACGATCGCCCTGGAATTCCCGGAGGAAAAGCTTCTTTAATTTTGGAAATATAATTATGAATGGCGAGTTTCCTTCGGGAATTTCAGTGGCGACGGATTCGATGCTTGCATATATATGTATACATATAAATATAACATCTACAAGAATGCGTTTTCGTTTACGTTGCTCGAGGAAGCGGTCGTATTTAAATCCCTTAAATACACCGTTCCATCATTCGCTCGTTCGTTCGTTCGTTCGTTCATTCGAGAGACTCGCTCGTTCCTATTGTTACACACTGGAAGCATCTTTCTCTCCAAGAAAGGAAAGTGTCCACAACGTTGTTCAGACGTTCCAAACGCTGAGTTTTTGATCATGTCTCGTCCGATTTATTTAGTAAATGAAGAGAAGCGAATGAATGAAGGAAGCGTATCCTACTTTTATAAAAGACCTGAGTTCTCTATCATATATGAATTATTATCACCGTTACAACTTCTTATTTTTCGGTGAAAATCCATTGTGGATTATATAATGCCTTACATGATATTAATCAAATTTTAAAATTCATAATCTTAAAATGTAAAAATATAACCCCGTCATTCATTTGCTTCTTACAAAACTTCTTACGTTCGTAATAATAAATGTAATACTATTACAATCTTTGCAGTAATTATGGATTAAGAGCACGTTTTTGTAAAGTTTAAAAACGTTAAACTATCATTCGTGCCGTTAGATTAATTTTCGGACTTTTTTTGGTGAGGTAGAATTTCGCGAAATTACGAAATATTTCGTGATTCAACGTTTGGAACTCAACGAGAGTTTATTCGTCGTTTCTTCGTTAATCGCAAAGAGCGCACATATATACGCGTACGTATGAATACTAATAATCATCTTGCCAATTGTTTTGGACGGACGCCCTTTTGCTTTCATCGTTTCGGACGTTTCAAAAACCTGACAATATTCTTTTAAGAATCTTCGATGTTTTATAATATTGCACGAATTTTAATTACACAATTTATACATCCAACTGAGGTTTTTTTCTAATCATAATTAAAAGCGAAAAGAAAAAATTATGAAACGCAAAGACGCAGCTTTAAAAAAAAAACAAATAAAGTATACTTCGCTTTGTCCTATTATAGAATTATTGATATATAACTATTAATAATAAAAAAATAATATTTTTTAGAGAAAAAATTGCAATAAAATTAAAATTAAATAAATTATAATATAATTTTATCTTGAAAAATATTAAAGAAATTTATTACAACATGAATTCGCCACAACATTTAATATTTGGCACGTCAATTGTATTAATGTTATATTATTACGAATCATAACACTTTGGGTAAAAGAAAATATGTTGAAAAGTAAAAATTAGAAATCTAAAAAACGATACGTTTATAATATATTTTCTAGTAAGCAGAAATATTTTATTTATATTTTAAAAGACACTTCGAATTTATTTCATATTTTTCTTAATGAGAGTATGCACTTTTAATTTTTGCAAATATTTTAGCATATACCACACACACATATCCTCTCTTCTCTTCTAAATCGTTAAATTTTATCATTTTATCGAGTAAATACAAAATAATGAAAATGATTGTTATATTTTTTTAAATAGCCAAAGCGAAGTAGCCAATAAGAATAAGAATCTATTTTTAAAAAATTTATAAAAGCAAACATCTTGCGCAACGTGTTCATTATAAATTATATTGAAAGGTTTATGAAAGAATTTTACGTAGAGAGAGCACGATTTATATAAAAATTAATAACGGGCAACGAAATTAGAAATAACAATAGATAGGGAACTGAAAATAATTTAATGCGTACTGTTTACATAATATGAAGCTCGGAACCGATAATGACGTATATTTCATCAGTCCAGGCTAATCTAGTAAACGATTTTTACGATTGACGGGAATTTTGCAGAGAATTTTTGCCTACATCCATTCAGGAAGATTAGACGAGTTCACGTCGCTTCCGAAGGCACTGATTCCTCGTTCGCAAATATTTAAGATCACGTCCGTCGTAAGCGCGACACTTTTAGAGCTATGTACAATCAACTTGAACTAAATTGGCGAACCGTTCCTCTCTCGGAAACAAGAACTGGAGAGAGTGCGCGACATTATCACGTTGCTGCTTTTAAGTACCGTTGTTCTTCCCGTGATTGTGCAAGTTCGGCCTTAATGTCACTGCGCCCTCGACCCAGAAATTTGGCCTTTCGAGCATGTTCTGCCAGAGAGACAACTCGCGACCGGTCGCATCCATCCAATCCACTGATTTCCCATAATGCTTGCCTAAAATGGAGATTTGCGCTTGTATTATTGCCGAAAAGAAATATCATTGTCAAATTTTTCGAACAGCGAACTAATCAATTTAGCGAATTGAATCAAGGAAAATGACATTTTATTAATTAAATCTTTGATTAGATTTCAAGAAGTTATTATTTTTTCTATCTGTGTGACAAAATACAACACAATTAATAAATTCAATTTGATTGTTAAGGGAATCCTAAAGCTGTCTATTACCGACTAAATCATAATTTTTGTATAACAATTATTTTTTCCTCTTTTCAGATTCAAAAATTCTTTTCTCCAGGATTAAAGTATATGCGTTAATGTGTATCTGTGAGGTGGAGTTTATGTTGAGAACGACAAAAAATTTTTCTTAAGATTTCAATTTCGAAATTTTTTTGTCGTTCTTGGAATAAATTTCACCTTGCAAAGCACGTAATTTTAAGGGAAATATTTTTTCTGCGTTTTGAATCTTAATTCCACAAATTCAGTATTGTTCGTTCAAGCAATCTGAATCCCGTCTTACGCTTATTTTCAACTTATAAGCTGTAAAACTTTTATATTAAGCAAATGTTAATCTCAGGTGACAATTATATGTGCAAGAAAAATTGAATCAAAACATTTTTTTTTCGATTTTCTCGTGAAATTGTGTTTTGCGGGATTTTTTAAATGCATTCTTCAATTCTGTAAAAAAATTGTGCAATCTATGAAATCAATTCGGAGATTTTTCCTAAAACATAATCGTAGTAAACAAGACGACTTTAGAATTCCCTTAAGAAAATAAATAATCTCAATACATGCATACGCAATTTAAAGTAATGATTTTATATAAATACCCGTGCCAAGATTAAATCGAACGCCGCCAAGGAATTCGTTGCTAGCAATTCGGTCATGGTCCCAAACTGTCAATTCTAATCCGCGTTCCGCCAATTCTTGTAAACTAACATCCTTATAAATGAATGTATGACCCCAAACTGGTGAGCCGCCAGACCTACGAACGACGCCGGTCTTCTGCTTACCAGATCGTCCTTTATCGGGAAGCAAATAACTGAAAGAAATTGCAATTTGAAACAATGCAGGATGTAAGAATTTTTTTTTAAACTTTAAAAACATCTTTATGACTTAAACAGAGATGTTAAAACTATTTTTATTAACTGTAACCATAAGTATAATACTAATCAATTTAGTGAATTTAATCAAGGAAAATGACATTTTATTAATTAAATTTTATTAATTAAATCTCTGATTAGATTTCGAGAAGCTATTATTCCTCCTATCTGTGCGACAAGATATACAATTAATAAATTCAATTTGATTGTTAAGGGGATCCTATATATATGTTATTATATTATATAGTATCTTGATATATAATATAAAAAATTAAAACATATATTTCCTAAAAACAAAAATGTCCATCTTTATAAATTGCAACAATAAAAAATCTAAAAAAATCAGGGCGAATGAGAGTCGCGTGGTAGGTAATATGCAATCTTAAATCTTTATTCCAAAAAATAGAAAATAGTACGTTTCAGTTCACTTTGGAACCATCCTCAGCAATACAATTTCAAAATATCAATCCCTCCACTCAAAAAATCACCATCAGATTAACAGAGTTGTAATTTATTCGAAACATTAAAACAATTATCTTATAAATATTTCGAAACTATTCTATTCAACAAGTTACAAATTAACATTAAAAACTGGGTAACCCCAAAACATAGAAAGAATTCGTCTCGATATTGCATCAAAATCAATTAAAATTTATAATCATTAAAGAATATCAAGTTAAAAAACGTTATATTGAGTTATATTGATCGCAGCTCGAATGAAACATGACTAATACATTTAATATAATAAGAAAGATATATCAGGTCAACAAGGAAAATAAAAAAAAAAGAACAATGTCAATACATAAACAATAATTTGTATAAACTGACAAAATGTAACTATTTAATGTCTTTTAATAATTGTATATAAGTTACACTCTCTGTATCTGAGCGTAAATTGAGACTATTTTGTTGCATGAATATATGAAGGCACTCAGATATTAAACATTTATTAAGAAAACGCTCTTTATCTAGTATCGCGACATTCTCCCAATTGAAGTCATGTTCAAATTCAATTCAATGTTCTGTGATCACCGATTGGTTGTTACTATTCCGGTTAATATGATTACGATGCTCAGTCACTCGAGTTTTAAATTTTCTTCCTGCCTGTCCAACATAAGAGGCATCGCAGGATTTACATGAGATTTTATACACAACATTTTTTCTCTTTTCTCTTGGAAGAATGTCTTTATGTCCCTCGATTAAACTATTTAATTTATTTAAGCTAGTAAAAGCTGATTTAAAGGTTTTACTAATTCTTTTGAATTCGTCTGAAATTTTTGGAATATAAGGTAGTACAAATCAAGAAATACAATCCTTCTTGATTTCTTTACTTGATTTTTTTCTATTGTACCTTTATGAATGAAAATTTTTAAATGTGCGTTAATAGTATTAAAAATTAAATTAATCGGATAATCATTTTTTAGTAATGTATTGATAATGTGTTTAAAATTTTTTTGATAATATTTAGGGTTCGATAATAAAAACGCTTTATCTGTCATACCTATTATTATGTCTCTTTTTTTTGTGAGAGTGGATGTGATAAAAAATTAAGGTATCTTCCTGAATACGTAGGCTTATGATACCAGTCATATTCAATTAGATTGTTATTATTAATAATAGTAATATCCAAAAAATTTATTTTGTCGTCGCCAAATTCTAAGATAAATTTTAATCTGTCATATAACGAATTAAAGGTCTCGTGTGAAGTCAACTAGATTTTTTGGAACTGTCATAATAATATCATCTACATAGCGAAGGTTGGAAACCCAATTTCTAATGCCCTTGCTTCCAAATTCCCCACTAATTCGGCGACCCCATACAGGGGTAAAATTTTGTTTATAAAATTCCTATCCATCAAAACTAAAATAAGTTGAATTAAGTACCAATCGACTCTCAACATAAATTCATCTTTCGAGATATTGATCTTATTCCTTACAAAATTCCACCTGTTATCAATATTCTCAATAGCCAAATCAATGGGGATATTGGTAAACAAGGACACAACATCCAATGAAATTAAGACATGGTCAATTTCAAAACGTGTCGCCTTAAATCTTTTCACTAATTGAAAAATATTATCAATATTGTAAACTGATTTAGGTACATTCTTTGAGATGACATTATATATGAAAGTTGCCAAGGCATACAGACGACTATCTATAGATGATATTATTAATCTGAATGGGCAAAAAAAAATTCAATTTATGTATTTCAATTTATGTATTTCGATAAAGCATACGCTTTCAGAAGAATACCTTCGCTACAAGATAATTTTTTTGTACATTGAATCATTAATAAAATTTTTCTTTTTCCATCTTAATAACAGAGATCTCGGACATCATTAGTTAATCTATTAATCGGATCTTTCTTTAATTTTATGTAAGTTTCTTTATCCTCAAGCATCTGCAAGACTTTAGATTTGTAATCATTATTACTTAATGCAACTGTGATATTTCCCTTATTAGCCTTTGTTTTATAAATTACACTTATTATTTTATATAACAGAAATATTAATTCATACAATCAAAAGTAAGAAATATTAATACTCAAAATGAGGGAAAGTATACCTTTTACAGAAGGGATCGCAGGTACCCGAGTTTTTGCCGCGCGTCTGCAGATTTCTAGCCTCCTTGACAAGTACGTGGAGCGCGCCGCGGCTCCAGTTCTTTTTCGTTTTAGAACTGCCACGTTCCGCGCTGCTTTCCCGATCGCGTTCTTGCTGCGCCGGATCCGGCGGAACAAACTTCAGGCCAACGATCACCTCGCCTTTGTATGCAACCGGATCATCAAACGGCTCCGTCTGTAAGCAATATATATAGGACTTGTTGCATTCTTTTTTTTTTAATTACGTAAATGAGATGTCGAAAGACTTATATAGGAGATCAAAATTTAGAATTCTTTTCGTAAAAGCGATTTTTCGCATTGCAAATTTTCATTGAAGAGAAAGAAAGAAAGAGAGGGGGGGGGGGGAGAGGATAAGGAGGGACAGAAAAAAGAGAGAATTTTACATACTTATCAAAATCTTCATGTAGGCATAAAAAGTGTAAAGTTTAAAAAAAACTTTAACTGAATTCTATTTCATTTGTCATTTATAGTTTTTTTTAAATTATAAATTATATAATTTAATTATAAATTAATTTTAATTATAAATTATAATTACAATTTAATTATAATTATATTTTTTAATTAAAATTTCATCTGATATATATTAACAAATTGTATTAGTAGTCTGATATTCTGCTGTTGGTCCTTGATTTAAAAAATTAAAAAAATGAAAACTATATTAATATCAATAATTTGATTATGTTTATGACAGATACAATACTTATTTGTATAAGAATTTACACTTTGCATTCACATGCGCTTATATCGAAAGCATTTTAATTAAACAGCTTTGAAGTTGCAACCTGCGTTTCGACGGAAAGAATGAATAGCAATATTTTCTGCTGAATGTTCAGTGACGCAATCTACTAAATGCACAATGATGTAATCTATCCGATGCACAATGAACAGAGACTTACTTCACTCGGAAACGATTAGTGATTCTATAGTTTTAAAGATTCTATATATAGTTTCGAGATACGCTTTTTAATATTTCGAAGGAAAGTCAATGCCGTTGTCTGCATTATTTTAATATTATAATGAGCGGTAAACTTACCCTCTCTTGAAGAGGATACCAATGTGGCGTTGGATCGTCGAATATCTTGTTTTCCAGCGGCATTCGCACCTCGCCGAGGAAATCGTTGCGACCGAACATGTCCGAATGCCAGACCGTCAGCCATAGTGTTCTTGTCTCCAGACCACTCAGACTCATATGGAACTAAAATCGCGCGATGACAAAACATCGAATCTCTAATTGTCATGCAAACAAGCAACGGATGTTTGTGCCAACTCACGTTGAACAACTTACCTTCAATGTTTCGTTAAACTCTGGATTTAATGTGTGCTTCTTCACTTTCGTCTTTCTTTTACCGCTTTTCGATTTATCTGGCAGCAAATATACCTTGACGTATCTGAGAGAAGGAAAAAAAGAATAACAAAATAAAAAAATAATAAAAAGCTGAACATACTTATTTATAATTTTCAACATGTTGTCTTTTATAAGTAACGCTTATAAAAAAAAATGCTTGTAAAATGAAGTATGAACGCAGAATAAGATTAAATTATTAATATATTTTTGTATAAAGAAATAATGAAATTTATTTTATTTAAATATAATTAAAAAAAAACTAAACAGACGCACGTTATGATAGCTTTAAAGCTATAATAGGATACTTACGGGTCCGATCGTTTGCGCTTTACATCTACTGGCGCGAGGTTCTTGCACTTGGTCACGTGCACCTCAAACGTCAAATTCTTGTAGTCGTACTGCAAGGCGAATTCTACCTCACCTGTGACTACCACGGATCTACAACAGCGTCCCTCACCCGCACCACTGTATACCGACGCCATCGAGTCCGAGCGTGCCTGGAATCGCGAGAATTAGAGTCGTGAGGACTTTAGAACGGCGATCTCAGAGTCGTAAAGTTCGCGTCGTTCTCCTGGTGGGAGCGTCTGTCTGCCGTTCTGTCAATCCGAGCGAGATGCAACGCTGCAATCTACTTCTCGTTAAATCGCAATAATAGATATGATTTCTCTTGAAAGTTGGGAATAAGAAGGGCAATGGGTTCGAAATGTAGCTAGCTGCAATCTGACATCCATCCTCCATGCATAATAAAGGCGAACAAGAAATTTTTAACGCATTAATTTTTAACTTACCCCGAGACTCGACAGAGACGACCGAGTGGCAAGATGGCCCGGATCGATGTCGTCCATGTCTAAGACTGTATGACTAGAGCCCGCTCGTGATCCTGCTCCGATAATTGGCGTGCTGCATGCTTCCGACAAACTGCTTCCATCGTCTATATGTAATTACAAGGGAACTTGATTACTCAAACTGACTCAGTGTCCAATTGTCAAGAGATAACAAGAATAGAAGATAAAGTTCTATTTAAAAAAATGTTCATGCTTCAAAACAATCATCAATTCAATAAGTATACTTTCGGAGGTCTTGTTAAAGTATTAAATATTAGTAAATATAATTTTGTCGTTGGTTCGGTCAATTAATTTTATTGTTCATTTCAATCAAATTTCAATAATGTAAAGTAAGATAATATAGGATATAATTTGTAGATGATAATAATAGTCGTACTTAATTTATTTGTCTATTTTAATTAAAAATTTTTACTTTAAAATAATTTTAAGGTGATTTTTGCAATTGTTTTAAATAATTTTTCATTTGCGCACATAAGTCTTTATATTTTTCATATGAATTATATTTCATATGAATTATATGCACTTATATATATTTTATTATATTTATGTTTAATTAAATATAATTGTAAATAATGTCAATTAAATTTTTATACTACTTTCGCCGTCTTTTCAGGTCTAATATTATGTTGCTTTTTAACTAACTTATTATCAATTCAGGAATATTCATCGCGGACACTTTCTGCTGTCCGTATTGCATTGAGCATTTGGTGAAGATACTCGCGGGAAATTCTAGCTCTGAATCGCTCTGCGACGCTTTCTTCTCATTAATAACCGACAGTGATTTCTTCTCTTTCTTCGAAAGGACTGGCAGACTCCCGATTACGCACTTCATTCCGTTGTTCAAAGTTCCACTACCAAACGAAAATTTGCTCTTCGAATCCAAGGTATTGATCAAGAAATCATCCTTGCGACTTGCCAATGAAGTTTCGCTGACATTAGATGTCTGCAGAAACTCATCGTCTTTCAGTATCTCATATTCACGTTTTGTCAGAGGAATTTTCTCCAACGTGAATCGACTATCATTTTCCAATTTTGCAGAATCGATAGGTGAAATCTGCAATTCGATGGACTCCGTCTTCTCTTTCCTATTCATTTTGTTCGCATCATTCGATTTTGAACGCGAATCTATTTTTTGCCCCGTGTAACAAGAACCACAGCAGCACTCTAGCAACCAATTCGAAATAAGACGTTGCACCATTTTATTAGTGATCCAAGATTTTCGAGTAGAAGATTCCTTGAAAGTTGAATAACGAGAACCCATTGCCATTTTTTTTGCATTAATTCAGTTTTTGGACTCGATAGATTTTTCTCACTGGCTAATTATTTTCATTTCGTTTTCTTGATTCATATCTCGAAGCGAGTACGAAAATCAGAGTGAATTTCACTAAATTATACGAAGATAAAGATTTTGTCTCACGTTAACTTTCTACTTTTGACTAATTAAAGAATAATATTATTTTTAAAGATTTAAAATTAAAAATAATGATATTAAAAATAATGATATTATATATATATATAATAATATTTAATATTGGCTGATTATAATAACAGGAAATATCGAAAGAGATGTAATGCGGAACGAAACACTCGTTATACTGATGGATTTGTTCATGTAAAGAACTATTCGTTCTTTAGCTAAACGGAACAGGGACAATGATAATATTTTTCCTTCCTGCCTTTCTGAACGAATAGCATGTTAACAGTGTGTTTACGCTCAAGGCCCAGTATCTGGCGAGTTTTGATAACGAGTTCTGATGCGATAATTGTAGATGAGGAAGTCGTAAAATCATACAGAAAATTCCTACACGAAAAAAGACGCTATTTAAGCAACGGTACAATTTTTCTAATTTTTTTTCTTAAATATCTAAATTTTTAATATATATTTCAATTTTTAATTTGTTCTGAATCAGTTCAAAATCTTTCACCTTAATTTTTTTTTTATTGAAATTTTATTGTTAAACTTCGTTGTTTATCGATTTCACGATTCTCATTTATGTTTCTTACAACTTGACGCGACACTTATCGGAAAACTGCGCGTAGACTTCATTATGTTTGCGAAACAATATGCAAATTTAGTAGCTTTGTTAAAATAGATAAAAAGCAAACATTCCTGAATGTATCGTATAAGCGTCACGTTACAAAAGCAGAGACATTTGCTTTTTACTTGTTAAGTTGATCAACGTTATGCTGAATAATGGCGAAATGATTGTAATGAACAATTAAATGTTGGATTACATTGTTTACCGATACTCAACGTGATAATCGTCGTTTGCAATCGTTGTTTTTCGCGATGCAACCTAATCATGTCCGATAAATATTTCGATAACGGTAGAGTTAGCGCGCGAATCAATTTACAGCTTTTGTAAATAGACGAATGTGTGCCAAGGTAAACGTATCAAGATATCACCGCGCTTCGTCTGAGAAAAATGACTTTCATATGTGCAAATACATGTATACCGAGCTCTATCAGTTTCGACGTCATCAGTTAAAGAAAGTTTGTCATAATCCCACGTAGATGTATCTAGGAAAAGTCATTCTTCACATTTAATTGTATTGTATCACAGTATTATATTATCGTATACGTTACTGTACCAATTAAAACTGAATTTCTTAAATTTCACATGGAAAAGGCGCTTAAAATGGTTGCTAGAATGTCAAATCTTTTTGTAACGTTTATTAAAGATTGCTTAAGATTCCTAATTATTTTGATGGTCTAACAAAATTTTCAGATTTGTATTTAGCTAAATTTTTAAATATTTTAACAAAATTATTCCTAGGTTAATATAAATTTTTCTTGTCTCTTTTTTAAAAAATTAATTTTCTAGAATTAGCATGTCGTAGTATGTAATTTAATTCGTCGCAGGTCCTGTCACTAAAATTAAGATTGATTCTCGTAGACACTCCCGCGTGTTCATGTCCCATGCAATACGAGATGGGGAAGGTTAATTAAATCACCCGGTCCTTCCGAGCGCAAGTAATCACGCGTCTGTCTCGTCAGCAGTAATTTCGCCACCATCGGATTGTCTTTCTGCGAATTTGATCTTGCTACCTCCAGTTCTCATCGCACGGAAAACGCAATTCGCCCGTTATTCACACGCACGTGAACACCGTATCAGGGGCATAGTACTACGCATCGAGAACGTGGGCGAAAGTTCTGTAGTGCCTCGCCTGACACGAGAGAACTCACAATCCGTCTCAAAACGGTCGATTTATCCGTTAACCGTAATAAACATAATACAAATGAAATTACAAAAAAATTTATGTACTTGGTGAATAAATGTATAATTAATTTTTCAGCTCTTCATACGTATTTCTATCATTCTCGTGATATATCCAATAAGTAAATTTCTATAATTGTATTGTAGTCAGATGTTATTTGCTTTGGCAAATGCTTTTATTCAATTCTTCCGGCATTACACGTTTATTATTTATTACACGTTCGATACACAATCATTCCATTTTACTTGCTTTATCGTTTTTTTCTTTTTTTACATGTTTGATATCTATTCCGTGTATTTTTCTTTAAAAAACGCTATTGTATGTATCTGAGAATAATTAAATTATTCACTACCGGAGTTATTTGCTAGAATTATGGAAAGGATTGTATGCATGTGTACGATTCACCACATACGCACAAGCATTAGCAATTATCGAATTACTCTATCAAAGCATACAGGACGTATTACTGTGATAAATTAATGTCAAAAGAGTTTCAACTAATTTCCAAGTAATATACCAAGTAAGTATTCGTACAAGGAAATTTTTTTCTAAAAAAAGTCTTATTTGTAGAAAATAACATTAATTAGCAATTTTATGCAATTTGAATACATTCTGTTCTATCAAAAACAATGAACTTCGCATGTATTCCTGATTTTAGAAGCTAAATTTCTCAACTGTACGAATACTTTTTGAGCATCCAAATAATACAATTTTTACTTTTTTCTTATTTTTTAGATGATATATTTTCTATAATTAATACACATCTCTTTGGTATATAATTTTAAGAAACATACAATCTATTTTATTCTTAATAAATAAATTATTAATTCAGCAAGAAATAATCATCAATTAAACGTCGAATAGATGTCAAATTGGTGTTGAAATCATTGTATCGATAGATTTGACATCAATGATTCGATGACTTGTTTCTCGCTGAATATTTACTTTTTAAAAATAGAGTTTTTTTTTTAAAAAGTATTTTCTCTATATGAATACTTTTTGCACTGTAGATAGCGCCAGAAATAAAATTTTGTTAATTGAAAACATTTTTAAATTTAATTATTCATCAAGATTATAATAAATTTTTTAAACAGTCTTTCAATATCTTATTATTTTTAATAAATAATACCTATATTTATTAAAAATAATTAATAGAACGTAGAAAGATTGTTTAAAAAAATTAATCTTTATAAATATTTAAATAAAACTGTTAATAAATGCAGTCATCAAATCATTTTTTTCTTTAAAATCTTACAAAGCAAAAATTAATAACAAAAAACAAACGAAAAACAATATAGAAAATTAATCTTATTTTTTGTACCGCATTTTCTTTTTATATAACATTGGTCAAAGCAATATATTCACACGAATTTTGTTAATATCGGTCGAAACGAATTGTAATCATAGAAATCTGAAGGATGTTATGGGTATATAAGAGATGTCCTATTTCATGATTGTCCATGAAGCGAAGAACCGTTCCAGCAATCGTACAAAAAACTTGACACGCATTCTAAAACTCACAGTAACGACAGTTCAACGACATTCGTGACTTTTTTAACGTCAGCTTAATCCTTTCCATAATTTGTTCGTTCTAGTTTTCGGGAATTTTTCTTTTACATTTTACGTATTTCGGTGACGCATAAACAAAGCTCTTAAGAAACATAAAAAGATTACGAATTGTTTATACGTATCGTTAATTAATCGTTTATACATATAATATTGATTAACCATTTCATTATAATATAGCCTAAGATACTTTATATACGTTTGCTGTTAGACAGCTTTGCTATGCAATGGAAATAAAATAACTCGAATATCCTGCACTGCTTGCGGCATAAAACGGCGATTAAAAGTTGCATTAGTCCTTATTCGCACAAAAATTCATCTGGTTTAATTAACATAATAACCATCGTTGATTGGCGAATATAGAGCACTGCAATGTCTATGACGTAGAACGTAAACCTGTTCCCGACCGATCTCTAACGAGCAAAAAAAGATGAACGAGTCTAACTGGCGAACGAGTATGGAGTTTCGCGATTCGGAAGTCACAAACGAGCAACGCATATAACGTAGAATGTGTGTAAGCCGCATATGGTAGTCATGATGCTGGATTGACGTGATTTTACGAAAAATTTAAAGCATATTTTTTTAGAAAATTAATGAAATATTTTAATTAAATCATAAAATTTTAAATAATTGAAAAACTTGAAAGAGAAATAAAACATATTTAGAAAAATAAATTTAATTTCTTTAAAATGTATTTAATTTATAATATTTACTTTGTGCGCATCGTTTCTAAAAAAATGTTAAGACAAAATAAATAACGTTAAAAAAATTTTCACGTCAATCGATTTAATCGGAGTATGTATTTTTTATCGAGTTCGAGCTCGACTTTGCTCCAGTAAGCGTTGAATCGATTAACTGATGTATGTAATACTGTATATTAAAGGGAACTATCAAAGTAAGGAGCACAAGTAGAACAAGATTTTATTTTGACGTTTAATTATAGGAGGATTTTTATTCTGTATTATCCATCAGATACATATCAACTACTTTAAACTAAATATTAGAGGAAAGGCCTCTATTAGGAGATACCGAGTTCATTTTAGATAAATGCTAGAAGTCTATAGGCAGAATTTAAAAAAATAATAGATCATTTTGAAGGGAATTTAATAATGTTTTAAGATAATGTTATATAAAATTTAATTCAAATTTAATTAAATTCTATTTTAAACGAAACTTATTCGTAAACAGAATTTCATACATGAATGAATAATTGTTCGATGATGAAATTTTATGCACACGATTTTTTCCTCGAATCATGAGTTAAAGGGCGATTTTCTCCGTTATTGGAGAGAGACGCAACTGGAATCGGGAGTGGCAACGACCTTATAATTTCATTAGATACTATATTGAACAGCAAAAACTGAATTTCATCGGAGTAAAGTTAATTTATTGCAATTAATATAGATAATTGCTGAGTTTAAAGCAACATTATTAATACGGGTAGAAAAATTATTTTGTAAATAATATTATTTGTTTTAGCTTTAAATAAAACTATATAATAAATATATTAATTCTTACATATTGCATAATGCATGTTATATATTGCATATTATATTAAATTAAAAAATAATTAATATAAAACTTTTATTTATCGTGACATTAGAATTATATGAAAAGATAATACAATTATTATAACTTTAAATGTATGTATTTAGATTGAAAGATCCATATAAAACCTAGATATATTAAAAGAAATAGATTAATTTCTCTCTCTCTCTCTCTCTTTCTCTCTCTCTCTCTATTATAAGAAATAAGAATATATTTTTTTAGCGAGAAGTACCAAAACAAAGAACGTTTTTAACGATATCTGAAGTTGCAACTGGTTCTCTCTAACCACTATTTTTAGCAGCGATAACTTGTTATGTAGGCAGGAAAAACATAGCTAGGCTGGATTATTATCGAGAGACATTCACATTCAAAAGTAGACTGGGTTAATGCTCGACAAACGTTGCGATATATTTCATCGATCGATAAGCCGGTCAAACACACAATGGTGCACGAAAATATTCAAACTGTTGATTTATTCATATGCAAATACTCACGAAAATACATGTTACACGTAAATTCGGTAAATAAAGTGGAAACTGAGGAACAATAAATTAAATTCGTTACAAGCAAGCGAATTTGCGATGTTGAATATGAACAAATGTTGCTTTTACGACATCGCATTATGAGAGTAACAGGGCGAAAGGTTTAACAATAGGTACGCACATGCGGAGTGCGTGCGGGTGCGAGGAGTGGCTCTTGCGTGGCATTATCGATTGTCGCGCGGGAGCTCGGTAGGGATGTCGGAGAAAAGAAGGGAAACCTCGTAATAAAGCAGTTGCACCTGTTACACACGAACGAGCACTTGAACGAATGCGCCACGTTATCAGTGCGCACGTTCTATTTGTTTGCATAAAAACGCGCATTCTCTGCAGAAATGAAACGGCACACGCGTTTTTTCGTATTTTGCAAAGAAAAAGAAACGGAGGCGATTGCTTCCGTATATGATACTTCAGAAACTGGAGAAACGCAAGAGAAATTGTTCGTCTTCAGAAGAGCTCTGATTTCCAAAGAAACGAAGGACATATTTTCCAATTTGATAAACAAGAGGATGGATACAAAGACTCGTTCTTCTCTAGTTAAAGTTTGTCTGCAAATTAATATCCGTTCGTAGAATTTAATTTCAAAGATTTTTATTATTAGAAAATAAAATTATTTTTGTATAAAATCATCAGCTATTTTTTTATTGTAACGTTCCGTATTATTTTTTTAATAATCGAATATTTGGATAGTTCTTTTGATTTCTGTATCTCATATTATAATAATTTAATTGTAATAATTAAAATAGGCTTTTTAATTACGTATATTTTATATATAAAATGAATAGTTTCGGATTTACTATATTTTTTTGTCTCTTATTTATCATATATTTAAGGTTTCAACTTTTCCTGAAAAAGTTTTTCCTTGAAATATCTATTGATTTTATAGTTTATATCTTCGATATATATTTTTTTCTAACATATTATGAAATCTACTTATTCTCTTCTTTTTTTTAAAGAGATATATATAACATTATTGGCGGAAGGATAAAAGGTACTTTCATAAAGGTTGCATGTCATGATCGTGTTTTATAATCAAGTGCTGGCGAAGAAAATATTATGATGTCCAGAAAATGAAACTTTATGGTGTATGACGCAATGGATAATCATGACATAATCGTAAATGAATTAAGTGAATTTATGCCAGAGAAAAAGCAAATATGTGTGTGTGTGTGTGTGTGTGTGTGTGTGTGTTTATATATGCAACGAATGTATAAAGAGATGTCGGAGAATTAGCTCAGACTTAAAATTACATCAAATTTCACGAGTAGCACGTTTTCGCAATGTTATCCCGATTTTCGCAGCGTTTACGCCTTCAGAGGAGACAACTAAAGAATTTGCCGTCACTCGGATTGCTCAAGTTTACAGATAAAAATCACGTTCGCATGTAAAATGTATAAGTATACAATATAATCTTTCCTTGTCTCTCTTTCTCTCACGATCAGATCGTTCAACAGTACATTTTTGAAGTGTAACAGGCAATTTCTTCTTGATAAAAGTTTTTAGAAAGATTTAATTTTGCTTATAATAAATATTATATATCATAAAATTTTATCGAGTAAGTAAATTTTTTCGAAAAAGTCATTACTTGTTTCATCCAGTAAACAGGCTGAGCATAGATAAGATAAGATTACTGAGAAACTATGCGTTTTGAATTTCCTCAAACTTTCCGTTCACCTAGAAAGAAATTTACAAACGGTTTCTCTTTTGCCGTGCGTTTTTCTTTACGACAACGCTCGCCGTATAATTTCATATTTACACTTAATCATTTGCATGGCGCGTGCCACGTGTGCGTGACGATGCGACCGCCTAATTTATCACGCGGGAATCACACGTATCCACCGACCGAATTTCCTTTTATCCATGCGCGCTTTCTCCTTGTCTCTCAAAACCCAGCCTTCAACAGATTTCAACGTGAGAGATTTACGTTCTCTCTCCGTCATTTTTCATTTTTATATAATAAAAAAATAATTTAATAAAACATTACACATAATAAATGATGATCACTCATGTATGTTATTATATTACCGTAAATGTAATGAGATTTAAAATAGCAGAATATTCTATAATTGATGACTGTAAGAATATATCAAAAGTCGCATACTTTCTCCCATTATAAAGATTGTCCATTAAAATTACAAGATTACCTTCCCAAAGTTTTACGAGAAAGTACATTGGTAGAAATAAAATCAGAATTTCAGTATACGAGAAACTCTAAGAATTCATCTATTAAAATATTACACACACACGTTCTCTTCTCACATGTATTCATTTAAATAAAAAAAGAAAAATTAGAAGAATAAAGCATGTAACACCTGAAATAAAGATATAATAAAAGATGAAATCGTCAGGAAATCTATAATTAGAAAGTATTCGACTTTTTATATCACCTTGTGGGCGATCGTTTAAAGAAACATGAATATAATATGACCTACCCGACGTGAGCGACATCGTCTGCTGCCTCCTCGATCTGGAATTGTCCCGCTTGCTGGTGGTCGATTGCGAGCCGGAAACTTGCAGACCCGGTGCGCTGACGGCACGTTTGGGTCCGCTGCCGATCCCGCCGGACCCGATATTGCTGTTTCTGGCGAAGCCGGGAGGTCGATACCGAGCGGATTTGACGCCGCTGTGCTGTGGCAGGAAATGGTAGACACTGTGCGCCTTGTGCATCGATGACGAAGTCGACGTCACTGCTGCTGTTGCAGATGACGACGACGACGATGTCGTCGTCAGGCCAGTCGGCGCGCTCGGCACAGATAGTCGCGGTAAGGAATTAGTAGCCGCACTGATGGCGGATTGCATTCCACGTGGAAGAGTTGTTGCTCGAGATTCTCCACCATATTCCAATTCATCTTCTGTATCTTCGTCACCGGCTGATGCACCTGCATTGATGGTTAATAGTTGTTCTTTTGTCGGATAATGTTGACGGTATCAATGTACGTGAAAGTACAATGAGTAATCGTCTCGTGAAAGATGAATAGCTTCTTTGCGATTTACATGATTGTATATTATAAGTACAATTTAAATATAATGAGCGATTTGTGATTTTATTAGACATTCAACTGTGTGTGTATGTATATTTACTATTTATTATTTGCATATAATGTCGTTCCATTTCATTTAATCTCTTTATTGGAAGTATTTATTTATTGGTACTTGTGATTCATGTACGCATCAACGTGTATGGAAATTACTTATTCATAAATATTATGCATTCATGAGATGCCATTCATTCATAATTAGGATGACAAAGTCTAAGAAAAATTATTTTATAAAAAAATATTAAACGTTGAATAATTTTCTTCTCATTTCTATATTTTATGCATATAAATATATATATATATATATATATATATATATATATATATATATACATATCTATATAAAATACATACAGAATATATGAAATATATATATATATATAGAGGAGATGGTGGTATTACGGCCCACAATTTATATTTGATACAATAACTTGATTAATAATTGAGATTTAAATTTAAAACTTAACGATTACAGTCGTCAAAGAGTTGTTCAATCGATTCTAAACTCAAAGTTACGAAACATTTATAGGGCATTATTTGTAAAAATGTGGCAATACTGCATTAATGACTCGAAGAGTCAGACAATTAATGTGGCCTTCTACAAAAATAGATTTACAAAATTAGTTTTGTTTAAAAAAAATCAGTGTTTGATTTTTACAAAATTAACAAAAAAGTAAATCATTTTAGAATGTGTGCAAATAAATATATATACGTATATATAATTTTTTCTGCATATAAGCTGTACAGTACTAAAAATCTCAATACTAAAAATAGTACATAATACTAAAAGTAATATATAATAAATTATAGGTTATAGTAGAAATCATTACAATCGATTATTAAATAATTATTTTGATATGAAAATCTCAAAAAAGAGGTGAGTAATCAATAGAGGGCCACATTAGAAAAATAGCTATTGTTTAAATTTGCATAACTCAAAAATATATACAGTCAAATAAAATGTTAAATAGCAAACAACACACTCAAATATATATTCATGTGATAATACGCTCAAGTTTAAGAAAAATGAAGAAGGAGGTGTAATTAAATGCTAAAGTATACTTTAGAAACGTTTCGAAATGCTTGAAAGTAAAAAGTGCGTTATAATAAGTGCTGGATGTTGAATATTGGCATATTAGTGTCATGATATAACGACGAGCTACTGAACAAATAATTCCATAAATAATCATTAGGATTCGCTATATAATAGCAAAGATATTAAGGGCAGCCACAATATCTACATTAACCATTTAAATACCATCTTCTCCTCTATATATTGAAAATTATCGCAGATTTCAATAATTCAATTAAATTCGTTTATAATTACGGTGAAACTTTTCGTTTCGGGCTATTTGATTTTAATACAATAATGCATGCAATAATAATTTAATAAATCATTCATGAAATATTTATAAGACATAATTAGTACTTTCATTATTTTATTATCTTTGTTACGTATTTTACTGTTTAAAATCAATAAATCTTATTTTTGCTTGTGTGGAACTAACTGAAATAGAATCGGAATCGCGTGCAGTATAAAACACACAAACAAGGCGTGCAGTTGCTTGCACGCTTCCTAATTCCGACTTAATTTACCAATATAAGTACAATTACATTAGACTTGCCGCTGCGTGCGCGTTTACTCTATTCATTCCACATAAAATACAACCTTATTATCAGGACCGATCTGACTGTAGCGTCTAACATGCTCAGTTCGCACCATACGTAATTGCGGAAAAGGAACGCTCGAGCAACCCGCAGGATTGTTTTAAGTTGGCGAGGCAAAATCAAGCTGTAATGCTAATTACTGCTGTTTCCGCTATGTAATACGATCTACGAGAGCTCACTCCGCAGTGGAGAAGTGCACATCACTTCCATCCATTCACATATACGTAAAGATAGTCACGCTAAAACTCACCTGACTCTCCCCTGGTGTTAGCATCGGGAACGGAAGATCTTCTCCTGTTACTCCATATCCTCTCCTCGACAGAGCCGCTGCCAGCTCCGCCGGTTCCGGCCCCGCTTCCGCCACCGATCGAACCGCAACTCCTTACTCTGTCCAGTTGTTCTCTAGAAAAGCTCTTCGGATTGAACAGCAAATCGCCGGCGCTACGCCGCTTCGCGGCCAGGGCACTTGCACTTGCACTGACACTACCACCACTACTGACGTCACCAGAACATGCTAACAGGCTCAGTTTTGTCCTCGAGTCGGCAGCCATAAGCGTAGACTCAAAGCTGCCACGCCAAGAGAATCTTTCGTAGTCACTGGCCTCTCGTTCTTCCCCTTCTTGACCGGTGGTGACTGCTGGATGACTGTTGATCAACAACAAGGGGTCGTGAGACTTTGATCTTGATAGCAAATGCGCTGATGAGGGCGCATTAGTGGAATCGGATGTTGAATCATCGTCTTCGGTGGTAGACGCCGAAGATGGGGTTCGATGATGTTGAGAATATCGTCGCCATGTAGAAGGATGATGCGCGGTCGGTCCGCCTTCTGAAACTTCGTGCATCAGCGCTACTAGCCGGCTGCCGATGTGGTGCATTACTTTGGCGATCAATGGCGGACTACTGTGCGGCGTAGAATTAGCGTCCGAACTCACGCCGTCACCGGCCATTTTTGTGAAACTCTGTACCAATTTTTGATAAACGAAAGCAGTATCCCTACCCAGACAAGGCGCAGGTTGTATCGTAGAACCTGACCCAGGTCCTTTCATCTGTTCCTTCTCTTTGTCCGATAGAGTTGCGTCACCGCCAGCGGAAGTGGTGTCAAATTTACTGATAATTTGTTGACAACTTTGCGAGATCTGTTCCTGCAAGGCCGATCTGCGACCTCCAGCAGCGCCCTCGAGATCGGAGCTAGTGTAATCCGAACTATCATAAGAATCCGACCACGTATCTTCTGAGCTGAGATACTCAACGATCTCTCGCACTTGTTCGTCACGTATTCCCGGCACCGTCTTCATCAATCGTGTCAGCTCATTCTCAAAATATACCAATTGCGGCGGTTTAGTGCGATTCTGGACACAGAGTCGTGCTTTCGAGGTATAACCTGGTAGTCGAGGACTCGGTGCTGGAGAAACACCACCGGAATTTGCGCTGGTAGCATTCTGTCCTTGACCGTTCGTATTGGCCACCATCGTTTTGAAGAACTGCCGCATCTTTGACATCATGAGATTCGTTTCCTCATCACTGGACCAGTTATTAAAACTATCTTTACGAGACAGTGAGGCATTCGCCAGGTGTGGAAGACTTGCATGATTCACCGGATGCTTCAAGTTGCTTTTGCCGGTCGCTCCTTCTTTAATAGCGTTTTGATTTGCGTTCTGAGGATGCTCCGTAATCTTATTGAGCGAGCGATCTTTGTCGGCTTCTTGATCGACCTCAGTGCCACCACTTCCAATGCCACCTGTTTGGTTTTCATCTGGCAATTTCTGATGCTGAAGAAGATCGTCGCAGCTACCAACAAAGCCTGAATCCCGCGATTGCTGCTTCGATCGTTGACCATCAATTGAATTCACCGAAACCGAATTTCTTGAATCCATTTGTGAGGACGAGGCAGCATTCAATGTATTGCTATTATTTGTAAGAGTGGACGGCGAGGAAGACGAAGACAGAACGGACTCTGGTTGCGGAGTCTTCGCTCTGTCCGAGTCCTCAGAATTCTCCTCGTTTTCGTTTTCCATTACGACTTCGTTCATCAGCGTCATTTCTCTGCTAGGTTCCGGCGTCTTGTTCCGATCATCTGACACGCGTGGACTTTGAGTTCCCAGATTTCGCGGTTTTTTCTTCTTGCGTTTTACTGTATCGAATTGACCGTCCGTGCCAAATACAGCAGTTTGCCCGTCTTCAGTACCATCAGTCTCTGTTGAGGAACCTTCAGATTGAGTTTCCTGCACGTCTTGATTAAGGCTTAGATCTTGAAGAGAATTTTGCGAGCTCAGGTTTTGGGAGCTCTGTGTGAGAGCTAACAAATTATCCAGAGAAGAACTATGAGATCTGCCTGTACCTCTCGCACGCACTAGTTTTTTTCTTCTTTGCGCTTCTGGACTTGGTCTACCTTCGGAATCACTTCCTACTGAACCATCAGAATCTCTTCTATCCTGATCGAAGCCGAGGAATTCTGATAGATAATATTTTTCTAGTCTGGAAGAATTTAGAAAACCGTCACTGTTATTCGACCTGTCCTGGTTTTGACCACTGCCGTTAGTTTCGTCTTGGCCGAGCGACTCCAATCCTTCGGAATAAATCGATGAGGTTTCTGACAAGCTGTCGACTTCGCGCGAACCTATACTGGAGCTATTTCCATCACCTCCCAATCCAAAAAAGAAATATTTCTCCAAATCTGAAGCAGAAGGTGGTCGCGGTTTTTTCGAAGGACTTCCCGCAGCCAGACTGGGCTCCGTTTCACTCTCCTCACAGGATTCTTCGACGATCGTGTGCAAGGTAAAATCAATCGCTTGTCTACGATAGCCTCTGAGTTCTTCTTCACGATCGCCAAAGTTATTAGCTTCGTCTTCAGAGCTCTCTTCCGTGGCAGTAGTCGCGCCCGGTTCATCTTCATCATGAGATACTTCTTCCACCCAGGAATCATCATCAGCCAAACCTTCTTCGAGTATAATAACGCCACCAGTACCTGAATTATCATCACTAGACTGTGACGAAACACGTAATTCACGATCCTTCGATACGTCATCCGCATTCTCCTGTCGACAATTGAGCGGCTTCGGCACATTCTTCACGGACACGTCGTCGCTTTCACTAGCGCTACCGACACTCAATCCACTATCCACTTCAGGCTCGGCTGATTGATGACTCGTCGTGACGGCGGAGACCGCGACTGCGGTTGGTAATCTTTTCACCATCAGTGGCTTGCGCGGAGCGTTTTTACGATGTAATTGCGGTTCGCTCGCAGCCTCCAATGCCAGTTGGAAGTAGCCGGCCAGGCCTCCCTGGTTTCCAACCGAATGGATCTCATCCGGTTGCAGCAATGTCGTGGTGTCCGACGTGACGACGCTTACCGGCTGGTAGGACGCTTCTTGAGTAATCATCACGAGACTTCTGTACTTATTGTTACCGCTAGTATTGTTATTGCTGTTGTGCTGAGCTGTGTCTCTAGCAAGGTCCTTGGCCGACGTTTGGCCGTCAGCTGGGAATCCATTCTCCTGCCGAGTGCACGGGCGTCGCTCGACTGAGCGAAACCGTGTCGCGTCCCCCTCCTCGGAGCATTCACCACTACCACTAACACCGTTACCATCACCATTTCCTCCCACCTGAACGGCAATCTCGCCTCTCACCGGACCGTCATGCGCAATGTCCACCTTGCTGTTACCGTCTTGCTCCTCCGCGCTCCCCATCATCTCCTGGATCCTGCTGGTTAATATCGCATCGCCTATGTCTGTTTGTGCACGCTCCTCACCCGCCGCTACCGCCGTCGGGTCGTTGTCTCCTGGCCCGCCATCTTGACCGCCGCGACGACACGTAACGGAGCGATAGCCCTCATCGTCGTCTTCGTCGTCGTTGTCGTCGTTGTCGTCCTTCGCGCTGATCATCGACTTTATCGAAGACCGCCCGCTGATCGGTCTTTCAGATTGTACGCTCTGCTTGGCGCCGCTTTTCGTCATTGTCGGACTTGTTTTGTCATCATGATTATTGCCAAGATGATAACCATTTTCCTTGATTCCTTTTGAAATATCTTCAATTTTCTTCTTGCCAATTTGATATAGTAATTCGTCGTTGATTGCGGCGATCTCGTTATTGTAATCAAAGGATGACTCAATCGGAGTCACTTCGTATTCGTGAAGCTCGTCGCTGCTCACCTCACTACCTGTAGTGTTGCTCTCGTTGCTGGTGCAACTGTCAGTAAACGCGTCGGCAATGATATCGACATTCGAACAATCTGCCTCCGATAAACGCTGCTTATCTCCTTGCTTCTCGCAATCATTCGTTGTTATGATCGATCGCGTAATCTGTCCGTTATCGAAGATTCTAAATCTGTCTCGATAATCGATGTCAGTCTCTCGAGGAACTGAAGTTTCGGAAGAAACTCCAGAAATTTCGAGAGAATCTGGTACAATTGTTGAATCCCAGGTGTCGCTTGAAGGTGATTTTGGACATTCAATCAGACCATTCTGCAAAATCTCCTTCGATGTATTAACAGCTTCAGAGCAAATTTGTATTTTCGAAACAGATTTTTTTTCGTCTTTCAAGATAACTGTAGGTGGATCAATGCTATCGGGATCGAGCATCCTTATGGATTTCAATTCGATTCGATTATCAGAACAATCACTATTATCTGCAAGATATAACTCTTCTGGGATCGATCGACGTTGTAGTAAGAGAGGAAGTCGTTTATCATCGTTATCACTTCCGATCTTCTTATTGCGACTTTTTCGTTTGTCAATTAAATTAGCAGCAGATTTATCCAATGATTTATCGTCGCTTTTAAGCTGGTCATTGCCAAAGATATAAGTCTTGGAATGCCTTTTAGATTCTTCTAATTCGTCCTTGTTTACTCCTCGTTCATTTTCCATGAATATATCTTCGTTTAATAGTCTTATATGTTGCAACACTACCGGTTCTTCTTCAGGAATCGCAGTGACTCGTTTCAAGGTCACACCACCTTCCGCAGCAGAATCGGAATCATTCTCTTCATTATCCTCGATATCGTTGTCGCTGGTGAGCGAGTCATCGTTCACCACAAATACTTTAGAGAATCTATGCGAGCTGGAATCCTCTTCCAGATCGCTGCTATCTGCTGACGATCTTCCGGACGAGCTGCCCGAATCCTCTCGCGAGTGCTGATATATTCCTTGTGCATTCCTCTCGAAAGATGACAATAAGGAATCTTCACAGGTGGCCTCTTCGTTCATTTCCGTTTCTTCTTCCTTGTCCTCTGCTTCGATGTTCTTCGTTTCTTCTAACTTCTTTTTATTCTTTGTAGTAGAGGAACTAGATTCGTTAATGTCCTTCGCCAGCAAGTTCTCCTCCTTTCTAAGTTTCTCAGTCTTCAATATGACGTTTGCTTCATCTCTCACATCTTGACTTATTTGAGAAGACTCGAGATTCGTTGCGGTCGTTATTGTCTCAGTTATTGGACCGTACAATCTCGGAGTCAACACCTGATCAGGCGGGCGGAAGGTGCAGGTGGTTGGATCGAAGGCGCCAGCGAGCCGGGGGTCTAGACGTGCGCCATGAAGAGGCTGGTTGAATCGAGGGTGCCAGGCGAACCAAGGTGCCGCTGGGTCACCTCGTAACCTCAGAGTTCCTGGCTCGGCGTGACCGTCACTGCGACTTATCATGGATGATGCAGCCGCCGCAAAATCACCGGTCCACAGAGCAGCCGGTACCGGCACTGGATACGGAACAGGGACCGGTATAGGTACCGGTACCGGAAGCACGTTCGCACTTCGGGAACCACCGCAGGCCTGAATAGAACGACAGGATGATAGCTCGCGAAATTTTATCTTGAAAAGTGTTATCTTTCTCTATCTTCCTATTTTACTTAAAATATTGTAATTTATTTATTTTTTTCCATTGAATAAATAAAATGGCTCTATAGTCAATTTAATTTGAAATTGATTAATTACATCCACACTACTGTTCAAAATTTTAACACATCTTATATTTTTGCTTACAAATCTATTTTTAAAATATAAGATATGAAATTACAATATGATATACTTTTTTATTTTCAATCAATGAAAGTAGAGGAGAAGGTATTATGGCCAGTGTAGATATTGTGGCCTCTCTTAATGTCCCCACTATTATATAGGGAATCTTAATGATTACTTATGAAATTATTTATTCAGTAGTTCGTCATATCATGACGCTAATATGCCAACACTCAATAGTCAGCACTTACAACGCATTTTTACTTTTAAGTATTTTGAAATGTTTCTAAGATATATTTTAGCATTTAATTACACCTCCTTCCTCATTTTTCTTAAACTTGAGCGTATTATCACAAGCATATATGTATATTGGAATGTGTTGTTTGCTTATTTAACATTTTATTTGACTGTACATATTTTGAGTTATGCAAATTTGAACAATAGCATGGCATTTTGTTAAAATGTGGCCCTCTATGCGTATTGATTACGTGTACTATTTTTAGTACTGAGCAATTTATATGCAGAAATTATGTGTATAACGTATATACATTTTATTTGCATACATTCTAAAGTGATTTACTTTTTAATTTTGTAATCAAACACTATTTTTTTTAAATGAAACCAATTTTTTGAATCTATTTTAGGAAGCCAATTTATCATTTCTTTTCGAGTCATTAATGCAGTGTCGCCATATTTTTATAAATAATGTCGTATGTAATAAATGTTTCATAATTTTGGGTTTAGAATCGATTGAACAATACTTTCACGAATGTAATCATTAAGTTTTAAGTTTAAATTTTGATTATACAAACAAGTTATCGTATATAAAATGTAAATGGGGGGCATAATACTACTATCTCCTCTATTAAAAAAAGTCGCGAAATATAAATGACAAAAAATAATTATAAACAAAAATTATAAGTAAACAAAAAAAATGTGATGTATCCTATATCGATCAAAAAATATATATATATATATAATTTCAAATTTTGCGTTAAGAAAATAAATTGTCTTCTGATATTATTAAAATTTTAATTAATGCGCACAAAAAAATATGTTAAATAATTTATTTTCTATAAATACATTCTACTTATAAGAAATATAAATAGAGAAATGTGGATTAACAACTCAAAAGCTGTAGCAGTGGCAATTCAGTACGAAGCGCTTTATCGATCGTTGTAATCAACGTGAGGCGTCGCTCAATATACGAGTTCTCGAGTTTATTGACAAAGTGTGACCGTGAATTCCGCATAGTTGCCGTGCGACTCTCTTCGCTAGTAGAACGTGAATGATTAATTTAGCTGCAGCAATGTGTTTGTCAAACGGATGCACAATCAGCGGCACCCAGTCGCGGTCACATGACTTGTGTTCATGTTCATGGAAAACTGTTCTCATCGCGCGTAACATCATCTTTTTATTCAATTCATTTATATGAAATTATTTCGTAAATAAAAATTTATGTTTTAACGTACGATTTATATTAAGTTAAATAAATAAATTTATTAAAATAAAAATTAATTAAAAAGATTCAGAAAGCTGCTAAAAAACAATGACTACAAATCATACGCTTAAGAGAATTATATTATTAGAATTATATTATTAGACTTATTCTTGAAAATCTTTAATATTGAATATTTGAACTTTTGGTGAATTTTCAGATGAAAAAAAATATAACGAAAATTGTAATCTTTCTTACAGGTTTATTTATAAAAGTACGTCAAACTTCTGCACTAATCTAATAAATTTCTTCCAAACGTAACGTATGCGAGATGAAATATATGATATAATATATAGAATTATAATATTATAGAAGTACCTGACAAGCAGCGGAACCGCGTCCTGGGCAGCAACTCCAAACGTCCTGACCGATGATATCCGCTGTACCGATGTTAACACCAGCGCCGATGGTGACAATCGGTGTTGTTGGCAACGGCAGAGAGCCGCTTTCGAAGTAGTCCCAGTCGCAGTCCTCGAGCGACTGCGCGTGATGATGGTGGTGACTGCCGTTGCGCGGCAGTCCGTTCAGGTAGGACGAGCTCGAGCAACTACTGTCGGCATCGTCCTCCTCGCGGCCTGACGACGAGTCCGAGCTGATGAACACTAGTCGTCTGTAGTCCACCACGGATGCTGGCTGATCCTGACCTGGACCACTTGTCGCAGGATTAGGACTGCGCTGCCGACTGCTTCCACCCCCGCGTCCGATCAGATTCAAGGTCTGCAGGCTCTGCAGATCCTCGCCGCCGCAGCAAGATCTTGCATGCGATCTCCCACGTCGCCGCGAACCTTTTTTAACAATTTCGTTCGTCATTCGTTTACACCGTTTGATTTAATAAGAGAGCGATAATATCGTAGAGATAGACAGATTAAAAAAGAAAATTTTCCAATAAATTGGATTTATCCACTCAATCGAAATGTTGGTAATTATTCGTATCATTCGTATCAATTTAGCTCTTAGTGTTCCGAGAGTTTATAGCATAAATCGATCTCCTAAAATCATGATTAAGTTTGATCTTATAATTCTATTAATTTCTCCTAAAGTAATTCATTAATTTTTCAAGACTTTATAAATTTATTAATTCTATAAATGCATGAACATTTTTGCAATTACTTTATTAGGCAAATTATTTACTTGCATCTATTAAAAATACGTAGAACTCGGAGAGAGAAGATACTAATAAAATAAACAATTAAATTGTTATTACCAAAGAAATATAAATTATTGATTAAAAAATAGATTATTTCAAAATTTTTGAAGATATGTTTCAAAAGTTTGAAGAATTAAAGAAATATAAGTGAGGTAATTTCAAAGCAGAGAGAGCTTTGCTTATAGAGCAGTGCAGCGATCTAGTGAAGAGCATGATACGAAGTCGCAATTATAATGATCCACCAAAGAGTTGACAGTCCGAGGAAGACAGCTGCATAACGGAGTAGGTATATCTCTTATGGAGTCTCACTATGCTACAGATGGACAAATAACAACGCTGTTAGAAGCAACCGGCTGAACATGCACAAAAACTTGCGTTAATGTTCTTCCAGCTTGGAAGTAACTTCTGAATGTTATGAGCGTGTTTGCTCGCACACGGCGCTAACGAACCGTTGGTAAATTCTGACTTTTAATGATTACAATCCTGAAATGCGACAGCGCGCTTGTTCGCAGGCTCGTTCGATTAATTAATCAATTGTGGAGAAATGTATGCTCGAGAATCCTCAGCGTAGTGTTTACAAGGTGTTTCTTAAATAACTCTCACTAATTATACAGTGCTATTCCTAATAAAAAAACTGAGTCGAAAAGTTCTCTACCACTTTGCAATTTTCGCAATAGTTAACAAGGTATTAATTTCTAAACGTTGCCGAATAAATAAATAAAATTGTCTAAGACAATTTTAAGGTATCTTTCAGTGTTCTTTATAAATTTTTGAAGATGTTTCTTAAAGATGTTTCTTAATATAATACACATAATTTCTCTATCATTTTAATATTTTAATATATTTTATATATATATGTATATATATATATATATATATATTTTGTTTTACTATATATACATTTATTAAAATTTAATTTTTATTTCAAAACAACATCATTTAATGGATATGTACATATATTATAATATTGTAATCACCAAACACACAGAATACTAACAATACAATTTGCTAAAATCGAAAATCGAAAATATCTTCTTTTCAAGATTATCCATTTAATCAATAATTTTTTTTAAATTGAAGATGATACAATATGTCGATGCATAAAAGAAGAAAACATACACTCAACCATTCGTGAAGTACTAATAATAGTGACGATAGGAAAGTGATATGATAATAAGCAACGTAATACATCGCGTGCGCGAAAAACTCTTTGTACTTTGTGACTTTGCTCACGCGCGTGTCAGCGACATACGTAGGAAGATTGGATTTATATCTATTGTACAGTTCGAAACACAATGCGCTTTTAGCCCGTAATCCGCCAGCGGAACGGTGCGCGGCGGCGTCTAAATCTCTCCTTGGTTATGTTACACCGCCTTAATTCTATGTGTTCCCCTCAGTACCTTTTTACTGTGCTACTACGTACTCGATATAAATTACAGCCTTCGCGAGCGAGCAAATCCGCTTCACAACTGCCTTCGTAAACGATTGCGTAATCCTGTCGGCGCTTCTTTACGAAAAATTTGAATGATTCTCTCAAAAATGTTTTTAAAACCTTTTCTCAATTTCAGATTTTTCCTCTCTCGAAAAAAGAGAATAACATCGTTTTTATTTACAATGCAACGTAGTACAGATTTTCTGCAATGAGATAAAACTATTTTACTAGTTTCTCAGTTCCTTTATTATCTGTTTTTTAAATTATAATTTTTCGAGATTTTTTTGTTTCTTTGTTTATTTTAATTAAAATTTTCATTACTCGCTTGTTTTAAATTATGTATTTCTCGTATCTATGTACGATAAGAAAAAAATTGGATACGATCGAGTGTCGTGGCGGTTTAGCGTGAATGGGGCACGAAAGAGAAGAATCAGGGCCTGCTTTGTTGGCGCATTTATATGCCTGTTTTTTACGCGTCGTTGAATTACCTGGTCAATGGCACGAGGGAGGCCCGTCGTTTCTGACCGTGTGTATGATTTTTCCGCGGGGGCCCCTCGTATTATTACCACGAACCGTACCTTCCTGACTTCTCGTGAATGGCGTTGCGAGAGAGAGAAAGAAAGAGAGAGAGAGAGAGGGGGGGGGGACAGGGAGAAGAAGAAAACGGAAACAAAGATGGAAGAAGTGTAGATCAAATGAAAGAGAGATTTCTAAATTCCAATTTGTGTGAAATAAGAATAATTGAAAATGCGAATTTAAGTCTTTAACGAGGATGAAAATTGAATAGACAAGAAAAAATTGAAATAGATCTATAATTTTATGAAGTATACATATCAAAAATAGAATTCAAAATCGATTTCTTTTCTTTCTCTCTCTCTCTCTCTCTCTCTGCGCGTGTGTGTGCGCGTGTACAGGTATTTGATAAGTAATGATAAAACTCTTTCATAGGAATAAAGCGGACTAAACTGAATCGAAAAATCTTGTACCATTTTGCAATTTTCACAATAGTTAATAAGATATTAATTACTAAAAATCACCGAATATATTTTCAATAATTTTATACTCAAGTACTATTAATTTTATAGAAAAATTGCAAAAGAAAAAAATTGTTTACTTTTTCTTATAGAGCTCTAAGAATTTTTTCAAAATTTTTTATCAATATTTTACTTTTTAGTACTGTATTTTCTTATATTGGCAACTATTTTAAACATGAGAATATGTGATACTAAAAAATTCTGAAAAAAATCTCAGAGCCCTAAATGATATATTTTCACGAATGTAATCATTAAGTTTTAAGTTTAAATTTTGATTATACAAACGAATTATCGTATAAAATATAAATGGGGATCGTAATACTACATATTATCTTCTCTATTAGAAAAAGTCGCGAAATATAAATGTCAAAAAATAATTATAAACAAAAATTATAAGTAAAAAAATTATAAACAAAAAAACAGCATATTTTTTACTCAACAGGCAAACTTCTCTACGAGAAGAAAATAAATAATTTTTGTCACTTGCTGTTTTTCTGTAAAGTTAATAGTACTTGAGTAAAAAATTATTGAAAACCAATATTTGGCGATTTTTAATAATTAATATTTTGTTAATTATTGTGAAAATTGTAGAAGACGTTACGACTCAGTTAGTCCGCTCTATTCCTATGCGACAGTTTTATTATTACTTATCAAACACTCTGTATATCATTTGAAAGAAACCATTTTTATGCTAAAGCCTGCAATTGTCAACTCTAGAGTTAGATAAATCTATAATTCGTAAGATCTACTTTGAATATGCATCTATATAAACCTTGCAAATTATGGACTGACTTCATACTTACGTTAAAGTCTACAATTGTTAATGCTAACCTGAGGTAAGTCTATAATTTATGTCATGTGATCCACTTTAAATATGAAATTATATTTAGCTTATCGTTAAAGATATAAAATGGGGTTATTGAAATACCAAGCAGTAGAATATAATGATAGGCTAATTTTGAGAAATTAAAATTTTCTATTTGAAAGAGATATTAAATTTCTTTTTTAGGAAATTAAAATGTTATCAATGGCTGAAATAACTTCGATAAAATCTTTTTCCAATTTCGCAGAGAATTATATTTTATTTTTTTGTTAT
Source organism: Acromyrmex echinatior (assembly GCF_024713525.1). Lineage (NCBI taxonomy): Eukaryota > Metazoa > Arthropoda > Insecta > Hymenoptera > Formicidae > Acromyrmex > Acromyrmex echinatior. Next base: position 2,857,696 of record NC_141860.1, on the reverse strand, counting down.
TAAAAAGCATCGACATAAAATCGATAAATTTTTGGAGTTTTCACTGTTTGCAATTGTATTCATATATTGTAGTATATATTTCATTAATTGTAACTCTATGAGAATAGCATGCGATAAAAAGAAATAAAATTGTTATTACAATAGACTTCTTAACATAATATTATGTATATAATTAATTGCTTTGCATAAAATATATTTATTTATAATTATTTTTTCATAATTGAAATATTGAAATTGATTTTCATAAACCTGATTATTTCAATTTCGATTTAATCTTATCTAATCTAGTTTTTTTGCAAAATTAAATATTATGATTGAAAGTTTATAGTTTATATATTATATTGAAAGTTGTAGGTATTCATAATTAGTTCTTATACGTATTCAAAACTATTTTAGTACAGTTTTCAAATGTCATACACCAATCACAAAGCCATATTAGTACTTTAAGATATTACTTATTACATTTAAAGTGAAGCGTGCAGTGACTGTTCGTAAAAAAGTGGTCAGCAAAATCGTCAAATAAAATGTTCCCCAACTCTCGCAAAACGTTTCCAACTCGCTGTCTATTAATGCACCGAAATATGACCGCAGTGAAGCCTTACCAAACAACTTAGAGTTCTACCTCAAATTTTTCTGATCTTTTCGTTGTTCTCAAATGATTTGGCTGTCATCGCATGTACGTAAAGACACATACATTTAGAGATATATTACAAAATTACACACTTTGTAAAACTTTTAAAAAATTTTTCAAATAAGATCTAAAAAAAATCTGCAAGAGATTTTCAAAAAATTTATAATTTGGTATCATCACTAATATCTTTCACAGTACGAGAAGAGACTAGTGACTGTGTATGTAATTTAGAATTATGTCAAAGATATAATTCTGAAATGCATGAAAAGTTATTATGCAGAAAGTTTTTTGTCGATGTCATTATTTTGGAATAAGATGTAACCACACATTTCTTTTTAAGAAATACTTTTTTTCGATATTAAAAAAAACTCATTTTCACATGTTAACGAAGATGTACCTTCTCAACTATTTTATCGAATTATATTGTTTCTTTCATAGATCATCCGAGAATATATGAAAGTTGAGGAAACTCAAATTGGGAAAGCTCAAGACGTTACGGCCACCACTTTCAAGAAACCGAAGAGACCGGCAACGCGGAGGCTTGAATTCTTCGATTCTCTTTTCTTGTCGCGAAATAAAGGCGGCTTTGGTCACCACGCCAACTCGAAGAAGGTGAGGCGAGCGATTCGCGTGGGCTACCGCCGCTAAACTGAGAGCGTCTACGCCAAGGGGCACACCTGAATCCCGTGCAGCGTCGGTCACTACCTTACTACAACACATAGTATCCCGCTATAGTGCATTGCGTCGTGCTATATCGGGTGACTAATTCAATAAAGCAATTCGCTACCTTCCGGCTCTTTTTTCCTGCCTGCAACCCTATTTTAACTACAGACAAAAAGAGTATTTCAATGACGAAAAACGGTGAAGATATCTTCTCCGTGAACAAAAACTTAGAGATCTTAGATCGGTAATTATAGTTGGTTCTTATTTTAAAGTTTTATCTTAAATCTTAAGTAATCTTTTAAAATGCTAATACTGTGTGATATCTTAAGACTATATTTAAGAATATATTGCACGTATTTTTTAACAAAATGTCGAAAAAATATCGAAAAAAGTTACAAATTTATCTATACTGTATTTGAAAATAATACAAAACATTTAGCAGCGATTTAGAACCTAAGTAAAAAATTCTTTCATATAAGAAGTGTACATGTTCTTAAAAAATAAGATAAAATGAAAAAAAATTTATTTAAACTATAAAACTGTATTGTTAAATATAAATAATGACATTATCGAACCGTTTCATATGTGCATAACATTTATTTTTATACGAAAAAAGCAAATTTCCAATTTATTTTTTACAGAGACTGTATATATTCTTAAGACAATTTTAAATATAAGAATCTTATTAATATCGGGGCTTTCGGAGTACTGCGATTCCATCTAGAGTAATTCATAAAAAAAATCTATTCAAATTGTAATTTATTGTACTTTTTTCTTATCTTTGATATCGATTAAGATGTAACCGTATCAAAAGAAGATCCTTAATACAGGAGTGACGGGAGCTTTTTCGTGGCTTTTTTATAATCCGGCGAATTCACGCAATTATCACGTCTGCGCATTTTATTATTCCTCGCTTGTCGAGCGGTGATTCTGCAACACCCCGTATATTCGCGTCGCAGGTGAGCGTACTATACAGTGCCAGCAGGGAACGTTGTTACACTATTATTCCTATGCTGTTTCCCTGGGCCCTGCTTCGCTTCGCCTCACCTGCTGCCCACCCGCCTCGCTCCACGTCCGGATGATTCCGTGCTAAAACGATCATACTCGGGCAAGAATGAACGGTAGAGATGAGCAGATAAGAATTTTATTCGGAATTTAGGACGAGAATCTTGAGATTCATGAGCAGACTATGGCGATGTCAAAACGTGGCGATAATAAGCCATCAATTTAACATGTGACGATGTAGAGAAGATAACAATGAACGAATTAGTGGAAAGGGTATGGTTGTCGAACAAGGTTGAGGACTGAAGTGAGATTTAATATACTTTGAGTAAATGAAACATTTGAGGTATTAATTTATGATAGCTTGTAGTCTACTTTATATACTTTATATAAACAAATTAAGCATACCTTTTGTCTATTTTTTGTTTCATTCTTGGCAAAAATAATTTTGCGAAAACGTTAAAAGAGAAAAAGAAGCATCGTCACATTTTGATGTTGATTGTTAATCACTTCTCGTCAACAGCAAATACAAAATCACGACAATTCCGGCATAGAAAATGAGAAAGTACATCGACAATAGAAACGTGATTGACAATTGGAGTATTCTTGATAACGTCATGTTTGCAGAAAGCATACACTTCGAAACAAATCACGAAGTGAGACTTACAAAATAAAACGATCGATCCGTCAGTGAGTCATGTGATTTGCGCTCGACTCGGATTTTACAATCGGTATCGCGCAAAATCACAAGTGTGTTTAGATTATGAGGACTGACATTGATTCGAAATGTGCATGTCAAGCGTTTTATGTAATATTATTAAACTTTGAATGCATTCCTTTCTCGCATTCCGTCGAATCTCTCGTAGCTGACGAAATACGAGATTAAGAGTAATTGCTCTTTTAATATTCCTGCTTGAAACGTGATGGTTATCGAAAACGAAATGGAGATTTCGTTGGAAACAATGAAGGGAAAAGATTGACATAATATCAAGCAAAAACTACTAATATTTCTCGAGACATTATTGAGATAATAATTAAGAATATAAGATCAATCAGCAAAACTTTCTTAAAACTTCTTTCTTAAAAGCGATAAAAATCAATAAGAATGTTTTTTCGATATTGTATTAATTATTCATCTCTCGTTAATAGATATTTTGCTTTTGTTAACCTGTTCACGATACGTTAATTACGGTACAATTTTATGAATTATTGTATTCCATACTTTTTACGTAATTTTAGTTAGATATGATTTTACTATCGCAAAACACTTAGACGCAATATTAAGTCGAAAATGAATTTATTGTCTCACGATTTAAATGTGTCTTTTAACTCTGAGACATCACTGGATTCGCACGGTTTTCTTAGAGAATACTGACCGCTTTCAACTAGGACGTTTATCCAAGGGTTTCGATAATCGATGAGCTTATCATTACGAGTGGCCGTATACTCTTTATATACGTAGATATATTGCTATATCTGTTTAGTGAATAGAATATTTAGTAGATAGTAAAGTACGTAGGTAATAAATAAAAATTTAATAGGTAGTAAATAAACGAATGAAAAGGAGCATTTCTATGTATGCTTATAAATTTAATCAAAAATCTAGATAAGAATTTTACTCGAATGAGAAATTAATCTCATATTACGATAATTTTATTAATATTAATTAATCTATATATTAATTAATCTAGATATCTGCTGCAGATCGTAAAATGAATTCAAGTTTAAGAATCAAGGAAAGTTCATTTCATTGTAAACTTATTAACAAAGGAAAAAATCTCACAATATTTCAATTCTGAGCGATTGTTGCAAAAATAATGAAAACATACATCGAAAATTTAATTGAGAGTCGCGTGAGTACACGATTGAGCAATTATGACAATTATCGGCAGTCAAAGCAGCTAGACAGTCGCGAAAGCGAAACGATACTTAGTTACTATACGATAATTACACTGTTTGTTATTATTAATTACGGTTACGCTTTTTGAAAATGTAAATAACTTAGAGAAAACAAACAAAACTAAAACTCTTTCAATTAACAACGAAGAAAATTTATATAATTAAACGAGTGTCTAAGAACGAGTGTTAGTAAATTTTTTTCGATTTCTAATCCATTTAAATATGCAATTGTTTAAATAACGAATGTAATACATCAAAATTATTGTTTTAATTATATAATTAGGAAAATTATATGTACATTTTAATAATTTTACAATCACGTATTACAATTGTAATTACCTTGAGCATCGAACTGCCTCCTTCGTCGCAACATCGTCCTTCCTTGCGAAGGAATTGGGCCGGTTCTGTCGTGGCCATCTTCGTTGATTTCATCCTCGCCTGCGCTGGTTGCACTGTCGCGTTGCACAACTTCATCGCCACCGATTGTCGACGAAACCGAGCCATTACCATTTCCTCCGAAGAACTTTACTTTCCTTGCCAATTCTGCATATCCGTGTAAACCGGTCTCACTTAATCTACATGGTAAACACAAAACTAATGTCTGATTTCGGAGATTTTTTGCATCTTAAGAATGTAATTTTGCTTTTATAAAATTAGTATGATTTTTTTATTTTAAAATCGAAAGAAAAATGTATGCACACATCAATATGTTGTTTTTTTTGTAACATTAAAGATAGTTAATATCGTCAAAGTGCATGAATAACACACCTAACACTCTCGCTGCCGCTACTTTCGTATCTTGTGCTACTGTTGGACTCTCTCCTGGTCCTCGTAATAGCGTCGCGTATCCTCTGGGAGGCGGAACAGGAGTCTCCTCCGGTTTTACGCGGCAATGCAGGAGTGGGTTCGCTCTCGCTCTCCCGAGGACTATATCTCGACGATCTTGTACTCAATGGACTGGCTTCTGGCGATAAATGCTGTTAATAAAATGAGAATTCAATTAAACTTTTGCAAAACCTTCAGGCTGCCAAGTAATATGTACAGTAATATAATAACATGAGTAATATAAAATATACGTAATTAAGCCAAAATTTGTATGTATAATTTAATTTGAATACAATTTAATTATTAATTAATTTATGTTTCAGAATTTAAAAAATTCTAAATGTGTACCAATTATTATTATTGTTACAATTAAAAACATCGATAAATATTTTACTACAAATTCTTCGAAATTAAGTAGAATTTATTGCGATTAATATTAAATTTGTATGCAATCATCTTACACTTGAACAACGCTTATTTGGAGTATCGTCAGTGTCATCCGGATTTGAGAATTCTTCTTTGGAGAACTTTCGTCTTACCTGTTTAATAATATGGACACGACCGTAATTAGAAGTGATATATTAGAGAGTTTTTGTAATACCGTTTATCCAGATATGGTGTATGCTAAGGTCACGTTATCTTCCCCTTAACAATTAATTTAAAAAAAGATAACATGATTTTACCGTTCACATCTGGATCCACATTATTGCAAAAACTCCCTATTAAGTAATTCGATAATCATAAAAAAAAAATCAAACGCATGTAAGTGCTTTCTCTCTCTTTATAGGTGATTCATAAATATGTAATTAGCACTTTTATGAATAAGACTTTCCTGCCACTTGCCAAGAAACCGTTAGAATATTATTTCGTCATTTCTTATATAAGCAACAGAATAGTAGTGATTTTATTCTTTATTTTCTTTATTTTGCCCGCTTGAAATTAACTGTTGCTTTAAAAAAAATTAAACAGAAAAGTAAAATGTATATTTTGAAAATCTTTTGTCTAAAAAATTTATTTAATAAAATATAATAAATTTCAAAGAAAAGTTAAAATTTTGTGTGTAAAAAAAGGTTTAGATTTAATATAACTTGATAAAAAAATTATTTATGTGAAAATAATGATTGATAAATATACAGAATATTAAAAATCCATTCAGCGCACATTTATATGGTAGAATGTAAATAGTAAAATTGGTAATTGTTGGAATTCTGTTTTCAAATTACATATATTGATAAATTCCGAATAGTACTACTGAGATCTGAGTTAAAAGTTGAAATATTTATCTGTTTCTTGTACTTTAGACTAGATATATCATGCTACATTCGAACGAAGAACACGTTATATTTCCAATTTTTTGTAGTATAAAAATTTTATTTTTATAAAGAACTATGAAATACGTTAGAATTATCATTATCTTTTTTGTATTAATAGAACGTGCTAATTTTACAGACCCACTTTTGGGTATCCGTGAAGTTAACACGACATTCTATTAATATGAAGGAAATAATGACAGTTCTAGTAGTATTTTTTTTCATAGTTTTATACTTCCGTATAAAAATATAAAAAGAAGTTCCGTTTTATATTAAAAGATTGAAAAAATTGTAGCACAAACTCCATTTATAAATAATTGTTGAGTATAGATCTCTGCTAGTACTAACGAGAAATGTTGCTGGAATTGGAATAAATTATCAGCACGACATCTTTTCTCCAAGTGTCGTATTGTCTTTTATACAGACCTATGTTTACTAAGGCTTTTGTAATATGATGTGTACTACCGTATAAATACTGAATGTTTTTTTAACGCCCTGTATAAGAACGTTCTAATAATGCTTTTCTGCTGTTAAATACGCAAGTTTTTCTTATTATATATAATAGTTTTTAATATTATAATTAATGAAAGTGAAAGTGAAAAGTGAAATATCACGAATATATTTAATTCTCAACAGAAAAGGCTTATGTTTCGCAAAGGATGTCGGTAACACCTTCACACACGCGGATACGCCCGCGTGTATCGCGCCCACATGTCACAAACAATACACAAGTATATTCACTGACCACTTGAAACTCGTCCGGCCTCTTTCCATAACCGATCTCCAGCGAGCCCTTTCTTTCATTGATTCCAATGACGTCACCATCACTGCTAATATCCAGTAAGTGTTCGGTGGCGTTCCGTGTTTCCTTTTCGTTGTCTTGTCCCTGATTTTCCACGATGGATTCGATCGGTTCTCGGGTCGCTAGCAAATGCTTCTCGTCTATTGCCTCGTTGCCCAAGACCATCGTATCCTGTTCCCGCATCCGCTCGTCCTGCGTCCTGTTTTCCGCGATGATCATGTCGATCATCCTTGCGTCCTGGTGTTTCGCATCAACCTTCTCGTCTGATTGCGCGTCCAGTACTGTTGAATCCGATTCGATCGAAGCATGTGCCTCCTCTTTTTCCGATGACAATCTTTCGGCGTCGTTGGCGTTGTCCTTGCCGTCCTCGCACCTCGTTCTGTTCGGCTCGTCGGTAGCTTTCAATTTTGCTGCACCGCCCACAACCTCCGTTCTTTCTTGCTTCTCCTGCTGCTTTCCTTTCGCGGTTTCCTTGATCGAATTCGCGCTGTCTCTGCCCACGTCCTCGCGACTATTTTCACGACGAAAGATTCTTATTCCCTTGTAGACTTCGTCCTTGTTGATGGACGTTTGTGAAACGACAAGTGGCGGTGACTTGCTCTCTTCCTTGAAATCCTTTCGTGCAGATCTCGATAAAGGACGGATGTCGTCCTTACTGTCTTGCCGCTTCAATCGCTCTTCCTTACTGCGGGAGGATAGCAGTTTTGGAATCAAGCTCGGCACGCTTATGTCTTCACGACTGCGACGAAGATCATCAGTGCTTCCTCTATATCTACAGAATAATAATGTAAATTAGTATTAATATATTAATACTAATAAGTAATAATAATGTGTATAATATATATAAATATATTATTAAAAATATATTATAAAAAATAAATATGTATTTAATTATTTAATTATTTATATTAATCAAGAATTGCTTGTTTATAATTAATAATTAATAGTTTCACTATTGTTAGTAGTTAATAGTTTCATCTATTGCTATCATGAATTCTTTCTCTCTCTCTCTCTCTCTCTCTCTCTCTCTCTCTCTCTCTCTCTTCTCTGATAGGCTTAGACAAAAGTGACGCACAGATCTAGACGAAAAAAACCATTATCTCGGAAACGACAGATACGACAAATTGACGGAACTATTTCTGGACCTGTGCGTCACTTTTCTCTAGGCCTGTCTATCACAGAGAGGAGAAGAGAGAGAGAGAGAGAGAGAGATGATATTCATTTTTAAATAATTTGTTGATAAAATTAAAGTCACGTTGAATACTTATAAAATAAAGAAAGAAGTGATACCTTTGAGGAATAAGCGATCGCTTGGGTGACTCTTGTGGGCTCCGGATATCTTCGAACTCCTTGGAGCTCCTTTTAAAAATTGGAATATTTGATTTTCTCTCGCCATGCTTCGTTGGGCTCGATTTCGTGTCCGGAGATATAAACTTTACGAGGATTCTTGGCGGTTTTATAAGTGATATTCTCGGTGTGCACTGCTCCTGCACAGAATCCTCCTGCTCTTTACCCGAGCGCTCGCTTCTCTTATTAAATCTTATAATATCCAATGATGGCACTTCCTCCTCTTTAACGATTGGTTTCTCTCGTTTTGTTCGTTCGTTGATCGATGTGCTCTTCTCGATCGCTTCAATCGCATCTCTGCACTTGTCACCGGCATCCTCGGCGCAGTCCTTTACGTTCAAACTGCCTTCTCGCAAATTCTCAAGCTTCGATAATGTTCTGTCATCGAAGCTTGAATCCTCTAATGGATCTTGATAATCCTGATGGCGAGACGGTAAACTGCGATATATTCGCAATTCTGGAGACTTTCTCGCAGCTAACCAACGTGTTGGAGGACCTTTAGAGAAAATAATTTTTATTGTGTGTAAATTCGCTGTCATGCAGAATGAAGCGGAAGCAATCATGATTCGATGAGGAAACAACATGAAGTAGGAAATCAACATGAAAATTACTATAATTGTAACATTAATTAACGTTCTCTAATATTTCTCTAATAGCTTTCGCTGTCTATTAAAGACGAATTTTCTTTTTCTTCATACTTTCTACCGAGTCATCGACGGAAGATTAATTATATATACATATTGGAACGCACCATTAATCGTCCAAGCTCGTCGGATGCTGCGATTCAATATGTCCACTGGAATATGTGCTGTTTTCTCGCTGACAGATTTGTTGGAAATCGAACTTTCGTGCATCCATTTGCCGGTAACGACGTGTAATTCTCTGCAATTGAACGGGTTTGAAACTATATGAGCGCATAAAAAAACGTGCAGAGAACAAAGAATTGCGCGATACGGAAAAAACGTACTCTTTATTTTAACTTGAATTCGGCATTACTTTCACATATTTCATTTGCTTGTTATAATATTTTGTCTCTGTATAATTTTATTCTATTTGCATTAGTCAGTGAAGCTATTTTTATAAAATTTTACAAGAAATTTTACAAGAAATGAAATAATATTATACAAAAATCAACAAGATTTTATTTTTTATTTTGAAAACATTTAACTGTCGCATTTTTTACTAAAACGTTCCAGTCATATTTTTCTTGTATATTGCAATACATATGATAAAAGCAACATATCTTTTTACTATAATTACTATTAAATTTAATAAACAACTGTTATTAAATATTTAACTAACATTAAATAATAAACAAAATTGACATTCAATGTTTGATCTTTCGCAAAAATTCCTTGCAGAGAAACGGCTGAGTTTGGGAAATTTCAAGTGAGACACTCACGCAATCTTGTAGCAAATGTTGCAGATCCACTCGACTTCTTTGTCATCTCCTGCGTGGTTCCTGATCTCAATGCGACATTGCCGGCATACGCGGTGTCTGCAGCGCGTGCAAGTCGTGCCAATATTGTAAAATCTACCGAACGACGCACTGCATCGTGCGCATTTGCGTCCTTGATGCGATAGTTCGCCGCCGCCGCTGCCACCGCCGCCGCCGCCGCCGCCGCCGCCGGACGCCTTGAGTAGTCCCCTTCTTCTCAGGTATTGTAGATCAGCCTTCAGCCTCCTGCAAACACAACAAAGCCGGATGCAGGAGATCCCGAGGTACCTTCGATCGTCGGCCTGTCGCGCTGAACTTCGCATCTTCGCGGAGAACCTCGCGATCGTGGTAGAACAGACTCATGAATATAAAGACTCAACTGAAGAAAAAGCCTTTTGAAGAGAATATTCAAGTGACGCACGCGCAATTGTTGCGCTAAAAGAAGACACTATTTCTTCAACCGCACTTGACAATTGTTCTACGTTGTTTTTGTTTTATTAGCGATCAGGCAAATATACAGGGTGTTTATTAAATAGCAGACACTAATCATGTAGCGCTATTCCTGAATAGAAATTAAGTCGAAAAGTCCTCTATTTTGCAACTTTCGTGATAGTTAATAATTGAGCAGCCGGATCCGCGTTTATCCGGTAATATTTAAAAATTAATATTTCGTTAACCAAAATTTCGTTGCGAAAATTGCTAAATTGTAGAGGATTTTTCGACTCAATTTTTAATTAGGAATGACGCTACATGATTAGTATTTGCTATTTAAGAAACACTCTGTATAATAAGTCTCTCGATACGAAATGCCCGAAATGCTATTCAAGCATTAAACTATTCCCTCGGGCGTCGGATTTTACGCAGCCAAGTGCAACGCGTGATTTTATCGCCGGTATACACGTAGTTATGTTTAATTATTGTTTGCTCCCAGTTGAGAGCGCGGGTAATTAACAGCTGCTCGCATCGTTCATTGCACATATATGCATATTTTTATATCGGCGTGTATGATTATTCATCAAGAGGCAGAAACGAATGAGTTTATGAGCAGCGGATGTATCTCGATCGCCATCGTCGTGGCGCTCGACTTAATGACCAAGACTTACTCATGCAACTAAGGCACGTGACGTGTGTTCTTCTCCATAAACAACCGTTTTATCACACTTGAGCGGTTGCAAAAATTACGCGCCGCCAGATTTTCTTCCTCGTCAAGCGCGAATAAGCACGTTGTTAATTACGGTATTAGTAATTTTTTTGATCCCGTCATACACACGCGAGATATGTGCACGATCGCGGTCGGTCCCTGAGAACAATCGACTTCGATCGTTTCATTCTGTCTCTTAAGGATGTATTACATGTATTTGTTAATAAAATGAAAATTATGTTATTGTTAATAAAAATTATTATTGTTAATAAAATGAATATTATGAAAGAACAGATTTTTCTATACTAGATATGATTATATTAGATATATTTTTTAATAAAATGAAAATATTATGAAAGAATTACAGATTTTTCTATACTAGATATTTGAAAAAATATTCCATACACAAGACAGAACAATCGACTTCGACCGTTTCGTTCTGTCTCTTAAGGATGTATTACATGTATTTTTTAATAAAATGAAAACATCATGAAAGAATTGCAGATTTTTCTATACTAGATATTTGAAAGTAGGAATACTAAAAGTTTGGCGACCGTTTAGAACGTGAATCAAAAAATATTCCGACCGAACAATCGACTTCGATCGTTTCATTCTGTTTCTTAAGGATGTATTACATGTATTTTTTAATAAAATGAAAACATCATGAAAGAATTGCAGGTTTTTCTATACTAGATATTTGAAAGTAGGAATACTAAAAGTTTGGTGACCGTTTAGAACGTGAATAAAAAAATATTCCGATAAGAAGTAAATATGTTTGTAAAAAATAATTAAGATGAAATGAAAACAAACTTATTTAAACTATAAAATTGTATTATTGAATATTGATCTCATTAAACTGTTCCATATATTTATAATATTTATTTATATATTGGATATATAAATTTCCAATTCCAATCATTTTTGCAGAGATAAAAACTATATTTGATACATCATTAAATATTGTAGATTAAGACTTAAAAATCACGAAAAAAGTTAAAACTCAAAAATATGAACGTTAAGGAAATGCTTATTGAATCAATACAAAAATTTATATGGTTCACTTGACACCTTTGTACACTTGTAATTAATTAATGATTAATTAAGTGAATAAGCAACATGATGAATGTTATGGACGAGAACCAAGTCTGTGCACATTTATTTATAACGTTATATATAATCAGACAGATATTTACTTCAAATGTCACGCAGCTGACGATTGCAATTATGCAATTAATAGTTGCGAACTTTATTCAATCTGGACGAATACATCTTCTTAACTGTTTTTCGTAACATTACAAAATCTTACCAATCGATTAGTTGTAATTGCAATGATGAGTTAGACCTCAAGATATCTTCGAATCCTTCTAATGAAGATGGTTCAACACTGACGTTACTGGCAATAACTGTTTTTTTTTACTAAACGTTTACTATGTATTGAGTGATCACTATTAAATCACAAGGGACAATTTGTCTCTTCCTGGATTTGAAATGAGTTTTCAACGAGTATTTAATCGATCGGATGATAAATCGCTATAAGATGCATAAAAAAAGCCTTATTCTGACGACGGAATACGTCGACTGATTGCCATGCCGACGACGAAATGACTCACGGACGATCGTATCTAGGCTCTTTTTGTTATAAAAAGATTCAACATACCATGCGCGAAAGATTGCTACATCTCGTTGCTCGGTGCCAACAACGTTCGCGACCGTATCTCGTAGGTGTTTCACCGGGTACGCGTACGATTCCCATTCGTTGGGTACTCAAGGAAAAATTACGCTAATGCAACCGATCGCTAAGTCACATCGATCGACAAAGCATGGCGCTTAATTCCGTAATGCTGTTACGATATAATGTCTGGACGCTTTTAATTCATCCCTTCTTAATCTCTCATTTATCTTAATCTTTACGAATTTATTGTTATCGATTACTCTTTAATGTCACACTACGCAAATATGATATTTCGATCAATGCAAATTAATGTCTTTGTGAGCCATGTACTGGATCTTGGTGTGAAATAGATTCTTTATTTAATCTTTCAGACAAAAATCATAAGTTTCGATTTTTGGTTCGGATCCTTTTTAATGTCGCAATTTAAATTTACGAAATCATTGTGTTTCCTGATCACATTGGTATAATAATGAAATGAATAGAAATTACAATTAATCGCACGCATATATTATTTGGATATGCCGAACAAATACATTAATAATTAAATCAAATATAAAGGATCCAAACCAAGGATCAAAATGTATGATTTTTGTTTGAGAAATTAAATAACGGAACTATTTCACACCAAGATCGAGTGGCTCACAAAGGCATTAATTTATTGATCGATTCATCTTAAAAGAGCTTTGATTCAATCTAGTTCTATTTATTTTATGCGTGTAAAATGATTCTCAAATTTATTCACCTAGTACTTCGCGATTTCACGTGTTGCAATAATGAAATGCAGTCCGCTTTACCTACTCCCTCTCCTTCTTATTTTCCCTCTTTCTCTTTTTCTCCGATTGTATTACTCTTTCCTTTTTTGTCTCAGTCTCACATCGGATCAAGTATGAACAATGAATCGTGCAAGAGAATAGCGATAGACTAGCAAAGGAGTAGAATACCAATAAGCGTTGCCAGCTATCCGGCCCAGGAAGAAAATTTCCATACTCGGCGATGCAAGTTACTACTTTGCCGTCGCAAACTCGATACGCGCGAGTCTTCATGAATAATTTTACGGCAAACAATCGGCAACTTCCATCAACGCGCTGAGAAATTCAATTTGACAACAAAAGACACCCAATGAAATTGAACTCTATTCGTTAAAAAGGTGATGTATGATAAAACACACACGATGAAGATGATGTAGGGGACGGAAGATCGCTTCGTCGATCGCACGAACGCACATGTATCTACGCACCTGGCCGTTCATGCACTTCCGTCTCTGACAGTCGAGAAAACTTGAGAACAGTCATTGCGCTCACATCCGGTGGTGTAGCGACAATGTCTCGAACAGGATTGGATATCGCGATCGAGGAAATTACTTGCTATGTGTGTCTGAATGACATCGTTGCTACATAGCTCACACAGTTAAGCCAAAGAGAACACCGCGTCTATCAACAATTGCTAATTTTTCAAAAATTCCATGTTAATTATACATAACTGTTTGAGGTATGATTTGATTTACTCTAATTTTAGAAAAAGAAAGCAAAGAATTAATAGTTGGATAGACCTTCTTGAACATAAAGTGGAATTGATTTACAGCTTCATTTATGTTACCTGATCAATAATTTTAGTTTCAATATTAAAAATTAAAAAGCATATTTTTTATACGTATAATTAAATGATTTTTAGATATTACAAATACAAATAAAAAAAGAGTAGGTTGAAATTTATAATTAAAATATTTTATCAAATATAAAGAAATAAGTGAAGAAAAATAAATAGAAGAATTAAGAGGCTAAAAAGACGGAATAATCAATGCACTTTTTTTCATCATATTTAAACTTCGTTGAAAAGGAGCAGACGAGTTTGATTGCGTAAAATATGAGCACTTTGCATTAATGTGATATTTAAACGCGAATAGGCGTGCACATCCGGTTGCTCACTGCCATTTCTAAAGAACGAGATATGCCTAAAGATGAGCTATATGGTTGCAAACAATCATATCAGCATATTTGATTCAAGACACTTTTTTCGTTTTGATTTTTATGTTTAAAAGTAGCTATAGAATAATTTATTTTTCTTATGTTTGAAAGACATAAAACAAAAATGAACTTATGAATTGACTATATGAAATCTTATTTTACATTTTTTGAAAATATTTAGAGCTTGTACAATTTGATAAATTTTCTCTCTCTAGAAATAAATATATTTCAACCGCACTATTAAATTCTATTTCATTTCTTATTAAAAAAAAATACCGTGGATAATACATATGTATATTCTACATAGCTATATTTAATATTGTTCTCATACGTTTCAGTACATTAAATATAAATATAATTATATGAAAGAAATTGAAAAATATGAAAAGTAATGATCATGAAGGCGCTTACCCTTTACGAACCTTATCTATACACGAGGCAATCGGATAAAAATAACAAAAAATATACAAAAATAAAATGACATATTATTTTAAGGATATGT